>NC_138762.1:14108142-14198142 GCF_965113315.1 Podarcis vaucheri
CCTGGTGTTATTTCCTATTTTATTTATTTCAATCTTGCATTATGTTTGAATAATCATTTTGTAAACTTTAAAATACTACTGCAAGATACTGCTATGTTCAATCCCTGGCCGACACAAACTTTTACTGGAAGGGGAGGGCAGGTTTGGATTCTGATTGTGGGATCTTCAAAGTTGTGGACCAATGTTGGCTTGTTAGTGGGTCCAAGTTGTCTACATGGCCATTTGTCCTTCCAAACCACATCCACCTGTCTACCACCTGAAGCAACTGGGTTCAAATAAGAAGTTCAAAGAGCAGCGTGAACCAGAGGTTTTAAAGAGCAGTGTGGGGCTCTTTGCAAAAGGGTTTTCAAACAGCCCTGTGCTGTGCTTCGAAGTCCCAACCATTGAGGGCTTCAAAGTGCAGCATCAAGTGATGTCACTATGATGCCCTCCTGACAAATTTTGCCCTCCAGGGGGAGGTGATAAGGACCTGGTTTAACAGGATGCTTAAATAAGACCACAGTCCCCAATGAGCAGATAAGCAGCCAGAAGGTGCTGATAAAAAGGAGAAGGCTGAAAGTGTGACGATGCGCCACATGTTCGTAGCCATCTCCACACAATGCACTCCACGTGTCCCAGGGGACAATCACACAGAGGATGTAATATGTGACATTGGCTACAGTGACTCTGAAAAGTGCCGATACATTTGTAGAAATCAAATTGCTGTTGTTGAGCATGGCATGCAAATGTAGGCATGTGCAACTGAGCATCACATAGAGGTCAGTTTGTCCATATGAGCTCACCACCTTGAAGCAATGTATGCAATGTTTGAATGTCCCTTATCCTAGAGCACACAACAAGCTACAGTCCAACAGACTAGAATCCCTCTAAGAATTTACTGAGTAGCCTTGAATTATGTACCTTCTTGCCAAGACCTCTCAAATCTTGAAAGAGCTACGTTGGTTCCCAGTACGTTTCCAAGCACAATTCAAAGTGTTGGTACTGACCTTTAAAGCCCTAAATGGCCTTGGTCCTGTATACCTGAAGGAGTGTCTCCACCCCCATTGTTCTACTCAGACACTGAGGTCTAGCGCCGAGGGCCTTCTGGTGGTTCCCTCACTGCGAGAAGCCAAATTACAGGGAACCAGGCAGAGGGCCTTCTCGGTAGTGGCACCCACCCTGTGGAACGCCCTCCCACCAGATGTCAAAGAGAACAACAACTACCAAACTTTTAGAAGACATCTGAAGGCAGCCCTGTTTAGGGAAGCTTTTAATTTTTGATGTATTACTGTATTTTAATATTTGATTGGACGCCACCCAAAATGGCTGGGGAAGCAATTATTATTATTATTATTATTATTATTATTATTATTATTATTATTGCCATGGACTGACTTCTGTAATGTAGTTTACGTGGAGCTGGCCTTGACGTTTCAGAAGCTGTAGCTGGTGCAGAGAGCCGCAGCTTGTTGGTGGGAGCCAGCAGGGGGAAATCATATACAAAACCAAATTTGCACTGACTTCACTGGCTGCTTGTGAGATTCCATATCCAATTCAAGATGCCACTTTGTACTTTTAAAGCCTTTCACGGACAAGCACTGTAATGCCTTGGAGAGAGCCTCTGCCCAAACACATTTGCAATTTAAGAAGACGGAGAGCCCCACTTCGCAATGCCTCCATTTGGGGAATGAGCTTGTCATATCTAGGGATGAGTCCTTTCTTGATGTTTATCCTAGTTCTGTGGAATGACCTCTCCCAAGAGGTTTGCTTCTGTCTTTTTACATTTCATTTTCAGGTGCGTAAGTAAAGCTGAAATGGCACATTATTCGAAAACATGTGATTCTTTCAGCTGCGTTTATTTAACCCAGAGCAGCCTAAATAGGTTGCAAGTTGAGGCAGAAGAAAAGCGTGCAGAGAGGGGATCCTTAAAGGCAGTGGCGGCTGGTACTCACAGGGCAGGATTGGTGAAGCCACAGCCAATGACAGGCACAGGTAACAAATTCTAATTTTGTCCCCTTCTGAATTTTACAAAGACAACAGTGAGATTAAGGTTCCCCCTCCAGGACTGGCTACAAATATGAAGTGTTCCATTCATCCTAATGGACCAGCCTCTATGACTTAGAACCTTTCCTCTCCAGTCACTTTCCAGCTCAGGATCACTCTCTGCAAATTGCTGTTTTCCCCCCTGTGAGGGTAGACCAGGAACAAGGTCTACATTCCTGTATCCCCCCCCCCTCCCAAGTGTAAAAGTGCTGCTGGCTGGGGCAAGGTGAAGATTTATAAAGCTGAAACTAACTGAAGTTTAAGCAGCATCTCCTCTAGAGCCAGCTCTGGATTTGAGGAAGCCCAGGCAAAGTGTCCTCCTTTGTAAGTGGGCCTTAAGAGGCTCACCTGGCTCTGGTGAGCTGGCTCTATCCACCATTTAAATCTCCCACATTTACACAGAGCAATGTTAGGTCAGGGGCATTGTGGGAAATTAAGATGGTGTCTTGATGCAGAGACTGACATTGCTTGGGATGCCAAGAGAGAGAGAGAGAGAGAGAGAGAGGATAAAATTACTGGGGATTTGGAGTACTGTAGTTCCTTTCTAAACAACAGGGGCCATGGCAGCTGACCAAGGTGCTGAACTTGCTTTCCACAATCACCTATTTTCTGCTCAGACGCAGCCTTCCTAGGGCTGAAACAATGGCAACAACAAAAAGAGAGAATCACAGAACTCTGCTTAACATGGAGTTAGAACTTAAACCTTGTCTGTTTAGGAAAAAGCTTTTACAAGGAGCTCTGGCTGGTGGTTAGTTAATACTGCTGGCTTTCTAACAGATGCCCTTTGATTGTTGCTTTCTTTTATGTCTGTGTCTATTTTGTATATTTTTGTGTGTGGGAAAGCTCTGCTGAGTAATTCTGGGAAACACAGAACAGGCATGTTTTAAATCAGGGACGCGGAACCTCTGGCCCCACAGATGTTTCTGACCAGCAACTCCCATCATCCCTTGCCACAGCCATACTGGCAGGGGGCTGATGAGAGTGGGAGTCCAACCACATCTGTAGAATCACAACTTCTCCATCCTCAATTTAAGAAAAAACAGTGCAAGGCAGCTAGCGTGCTGTTGGTGCTAAAATGAACAGCAACCAAGGTGTTATTGGCGTAGTATGATCATAAAACAGAAATAGTTAATTCTTCATCTTTTCTGTGTTGCAATATTACTTTCTTGTTTCTTTTTCTTTTTTTTAAAAAAACCTCTTTTCTTTCACTGTAAAATAACATCATAGTTTAAACATTTCCCTTTTGCTCTCTCATTTTATTCATCGTGTGACCTGTTCTTGCTTAACTTTTGTGCTGTGTTCAAATGTTCTACTAAGTGTGCATAGCTGTAAGACTTAAATCTCTGCAGGGTTAGTTTCACTTTCACATACCCCTTTTGCATCGATCACGCCAGGTTTTGAGTTAAACTTCACCGTCTTTAAACGCGCTCTCTCTTTTCTTTCAACCCTGGAAAGAGAGGGAGAAGGAAGAGATAGGTAAAAAACAAACAAAAACCTATTTAAATCACACCACGCCATTCTTGCACCAACCTGAGAACTCAAATCTTGAACCTTCAAGGCACTTTAATATTTGCATATATAAAAGGAAAAATATTGCCATACCTGCATGGCAGATTCCTAAGTCACCTCTATCCAATATAGAGGATGCACAACCCATATCTATATGTACAGATCTATATATGAATAATCCTGTTCATTTTGGTTTGTCTCATTTTCTTAGTTTAAGTCTTAGGTTCAGTAAACCACATTTTCCTCATTTGTTTGTGATTTTTTAAAAAGGAAATCCTGACAAAACCGCTTATCTTTTTAGTACATATTATTCCTAACATGCATATTTTTTGTCTAATAGAAACATTTTCTGCAAACCATTTCCCTTGATAATTTTGCACATCCTTATAAGTTGCTATAAAACTATGGACATGGGGATGCAGAAAGGGGAGGTATGGGGGAGTCTGAGAAAAGAAGTTTATGAAAAGATATTATGAAACTATACTTGTTTGTTTGTCTTTTTATATGTTTGTTTGTTATAAAAAATTTATGTAAAATCAATAAAAAATTTATATATATATATAAAAAAGATAATTTTGCACATCCAGAGATGCGCAAATTTCCAATGAGAGTTGAGTTTGCATATTGGCTATTTATTTATTTTTGTCCATGGGAGCAAGTTTAAAACCACGATGGGTTAATTTTTGTAGAGGAAAATGATCAGGAGAACGTCCCCTCCAACAAGCAATAAACCAAATGCTTCTATTCCGATGTTACTAGGGTGTTTTTTTTTTTTAAAAAAAAACACTGCCAGCTGCAATGCACGAAACTCAGGTTACTATAGATACGGATGAACTTTGGAATAAATGACCCCCCCCCATGAAAAAAGCAGTATTTACACATGGAAAAGGATGAAATGCAACTTTCATATTTGATGTGTGATCTTTGAGCCACAGGAAAAACTGTTAATTTTCAATCTGCAGATGAAACTCTGTATTAGAAGGGAAGGGGGCACTGAGAGGGAATGAAGACTTGAGGCTGTGTAATCTCCTAAATGGGAAAAAAGCAGTGCCTACTGAGAAAAAGAAGTAGCTCACAGCTAAATACAGCTTTTTAATTATTATTACAAGCTAATGCTAATTTTCTCTCTCTGCTAACCTCTCAAGCTGCTTCATTTTATTTGGAAACGTGTTCCATGCATACAATCTAAAAGTGTGTGTTTGATAACTGCTTTGGAATAAGCTTCGAGGTTAAGGTAACCCTGCCAGGTTTCACGAAAGGGTGCCAACTTTTTGCATTGGAAATGTTATTTGTTTCCTGTTCAAAGCTAGCTGTTGCAGCAGCTCTTATGACCAGGCAATAGAGAAGGGTTAGCTATCTCAAGCTCACCGTTGATAGACCTAGAACCCTTCTTCTGTGCACACTTCCTCTGAGCACACTGGGAGTGGCTGCCAGGGCCATATAACACTGGTCCTAAAAAATATTCACAGGCTCCCTATACGTTTCCAAGCACAATTCAAAGTGTTGGTGCTGATCTTTAAAGTCCTAAATGGCCTCAGCCATACCTGAAGGAGCGTCTCCACTCCCATCGTTCAACCCAGACACTGAGGTCGACCGCCCAGGGTCTTCTGGCGGATCCCTCACTGCGAGAAGTGAAATTGCAGGCAGAGGGCCTTCTTGGTGGTGGCGCCCTCCCTGTGGAACACCCTCCCTTCAGATGTCAAGGAGATAAAAGAACTACACAACTTTTAGAAGACATCTGAAGGCAGACCTGTATCAGGAACTTTTTTAATGTTTGACATTTTATTATGTTTTTATATGTGCTGGAGGCTGCCCAGAGTGGGGAAACCCAGCCAGATGGGCGGGGTAGAAATAATAATAAAATTATTATTATTATTATTATCATTACTTGGATTTTTTGCCTGGACACATCTTGATACTTTCCCTATGCAATGCAATGCAATGGAGTGAGGTTGCTCTGTTACATTGCACAGGGATAATCATATAATTGTAGAGTTGGAAGGAACCATACGAGTCATCTGGTCCACTACCTGCAACACATAAATCTTTTGCCCAATGTGCAACCCTGAGATGAATAGTCTCATGCTCTACTGACTTAGCTATCCTCTGGATCATTTTAAGGGTTGCAAGGGCAAAACCTTAGGTCTGTGGTGTGTGTATGCACGTGCCTTTGGCTTCCTCCTCCCTCTCCCAGATTTTGCACCCTCCTGGCATCTCTTACAATTGACCATATACAATGGAATGAAGTAACATCACTCCATTTACATTGCATGTGAAGTGTGGGTGTGGGTCTGAATTCAAGGGTTTGGAGGCAAGCTGGGTCTTCTGCAGGGGGGTGGTTTTCTCCCCTTACCCTCAGGCTTTGTCCCTGTACCTTTAATTCTGAATGTATGCAATGTGATGAAGTGATGTTGCTCCATTACATTACAATTTTTTTCAAAGCAGTGTCTTAAGAGGCATTAGGTAAAGGTAAAGGTAAAGGTACCCCTGACCATTAGGTCCAGTCATGGCCGACTCTGGGGTTGCGGCGCTCATCGCTCATCTTGCTTTATTGGTCGAGGGAGCTGGCGTACAGCTTCCGGGTCATGTGGCCAGCATGATTAGGCCGCTTCCGGCAAACAAGAGCAGTGCACGGAAACACTGTTTACCTTCCCACCAGAATGGTATCTATTTATCTACTTGCACTTTGATGTGCTTTCGAACTGCTAGGTTGGCAGGAGCAGGGAACGAGAAACAGGAGCTCATCCTGTTGCGGGGATTAGCTGTGGGAGGAGCTTATCAGAGTTTGTAGGGCAGCAGTTGAAGAAGGAGCAAAAAGGGTTTTCTTGTGTGTGTGTTTCTTTGTGGCTGATTAGCTGTTTTCCCTGTGTAAAGGTCAGAGGGGGCAGGGTTTCTGTTGAGGAAGGGGATTAGCTGTGGGAGGAGCTTATCAGAGTTTGTAGGGCAGCAGCGCGCGCCTTGCGGCGCGCGCAGTTATACCCATCTTTTAGATTTAGGGGAGCTAGTCTCAAACGTTTGTTGGGGGAGACCTAGGGGTTTTTTTTGTGGGGGAAGTTATTTGTCCTGTCTTCAAGCTTTTTATGATGGAGGACCTCTGTAGCCACCCCCAACGACACGATCTCAGGATGGAAGGGGAGGGAACAGCTGCAGTCGCCTGCGATTCCTGCGCAATGTTTGCCATCTTGCCAAAGGTTGCAGGCAGCTTTACCTGCAGCAATTGCATGTTGATTGCCCTTTTAAAAGACAAAGTCCAGCAACTGGAGGAACGTGTAGCTACGCTCCAAAGAATTAGAGAGCTGGAGCTCTTCTTGGAAGCAACAGAGCACACCGTCTCCACCAAGGAGGAGACATGGGACTCCCCTGAGAAGGAGGCTAGTTCACCAACACAGGAGCCAGATATATGGAGAAACGTGACTCAAAGAAGTAGGAGGCCCAGGGTTCACTCTGATTGTTTAGAAATACACAATCGCTTTGAGGTCCTCTCCCCTAGCATGGAAGACGGAGAGCAGACTCCATTTGAGGATCTCTCCCTCATTACAGTCGATCAGGTAAATGAAGACGAGCAGCAAAGTCAGTCCTCAGGGAATGTGCAGGCGACCTTGGAACGGACAGCTCACGGAAGAACCCCGACCAAACCCAAGAGGAGGCGTGTAGTGGTGATAGGGGATTCCCTACTGAGGGGAACAGAGGCAGTGATCTGTGGGCCTGACAAGATGTCTCGGGAAGTGTGCTGTCTCCCCGGGGCTAAGATCCAAGATGTAACTGAACGACTGCAAGGAATCATAAAACCCACTGACAATTACCCCTTCCTCTTGATTCATGTGGGAACCAATGACACTGCAAGCAATAGCCTCCAGAAGATCAAAAGAGACTACGAGGCTCTCGGCAGGAAATTGAAGCAACTAAATGCACAAATTGTCATCTCGTCTGTCCTCCCAGTTGAACGACGTGGCCCAGGGAGAGAGGGGAAAATAGTGGAAGTGAACAGCTGGCTTCGCAAATGGTGTAAACAGGAACGGTTTGGATTCTTAGATCACGGACTGCAGTTTCTTGAAGATGGACTTCTGGCAAGTGATGGGCTGCACCTCACAACGGTTGGGAGAAATGTTTTTGCCAAAAATCTCAGAAACCTCATCAGGAGGGCTTTAAACTGACTAATGTGGGGGAGGGAGACAGTGCTCCTGAAGGTAGGAGTTTATCAATTAATGAAGATGATCATCCAGATGTCATAGACCAAATGGAGCAAACAGCACGTGGACCTAGTGGTGGGAGGAAAAAATCCTTAAATAAGAGACACGGGGGAATGATTAATGGACTTCAATGTCTGTACACTAATGCGCAAAGCATGGGAAATAAACAAGATGAGCTTGAGCTCTTGGTACAGCAAACTAAATATGACATAATAGGCATCACTGAAACCTGGTGGGATAAGTCCCACGATTGGAATGTAATAATGGGGGGATACAATCTATTTCAGAGAAACAGACCAGACAAGAAAGGAGGAGGAGTGGCGTTATATGTCAGGGATGTGTATACCTGTGAAGAGATCCAAGATTTAGAACCTCAAAGCCAAAGTGAGAGCATTTGGGTCAAAATTAAGGGAGAGAAGAATAACAGAGACCTCACTGTGGGAGTTTACTATAGATCCCCAAGCCAAACGGAGGACATAGATGATGCCTTCCTGGAACAGATGGCCAAGCATGCAAAAGGAAGGGAGATAGTAGTAATGGGGGACTTCAATTACCCGGATATTTGTTGGACGTCAAACTCAGCCAAGAGCATAAGGTCAAACAGATTCCTCACTGGCCTTGCAGACAACTTCATTGTCCAGAAAGTGGGAGAAGCAACAAGAGGAACAGCCATTTTAGATCTGGTCCTAACCAATGTCGATGACCTGGTTAGTGGGGTAGATGTGGATGGATCATTAGGCGCGAGTGATCATGCTCTTCTGAAGTTTACTATACAGCGGAAAGGAGTAGCCAAGCATACTAGGACTCAATTTCTTGACTTTAAGAAAGCCGACTTCATAAAACTTAGGGAAGTGCTGGGTGAGATCCCATGGACAGCAATACTAAAAGGAAAGGGAGTTCATGATGGCTGGGAGTTTGTTAAGAGGGAGATAGTAAAAGCACAACGTCAGGCAATACCAATGAGACGGAAACATGGAAGGTGCCTAAAGAAGCCAGGGTGGCTATCTAAAGAACTTTTAACTGAATTAAGATTAAAAAAGGATGTGTACAAAAAATGGAAAAGGGGGGAAACCACCAAAGAGGAATTCAAACAAATAGCCAGCACGTGTAGACACAAAGTCAGAAAAGCTAAAGCACAGAATGAACTCAGGCTTGCTAGAGAGGTTAAAAGCAACAAAAAAGGCTTTTATGGGTATGTTCGTAGCAAAAGGAAGAACAAAGAAACAGTGGGGTCACTCAGAGGAGAAGATGGTGAAATGCAAACAGGGGACACAGAAAGGGCTGAACTCCTCAATGCCTTCTTTGCCTCAGTCTTCTCCGATAAAGAAAACAATGCCCGACCTGAAGAATTTGGAGCAAATGATTCAGCAAAGGAAACACAGCCCAGAATAACTAAGGAGATAGTACAAGAATATTTGGCTAGTTTAGATGTATTCAAGTCTCCAGGGCCAGATGAACTGCATCCAAGAGTATTAAAAGAACTGGCAGATGTGATCTCAGAACCACTGGCAGTCATCTTTGAGAATTCCTGGAGAACAGGCGAAGTCCCGGCAGACTGGAGGAGGGCAAATGTTGTCCCTATTTTCAAAAAGGGGAAAAGAGAGGACCCAAATAATTACCGCCCAGTCAGTCTGACATCAATAGCAGGGAAGATTCTGGAGCAGATCATTAAGCAAACAGTCTGTGAGCACCTAGAAAGGAATGCTGTGATCACCAATAGTCAGCATGGATTTCTGAAAAATAAGTCATGTCAGACTAACCTGATCTCGTTTTTTGACAGAATTACAAGCCTGGTAGATGAAGGGAACGCAGTGGATGTAGCCTACCTTGATTTCAGCAAGGCATTTGACAAGGTGCCCCATGATATTCTTGTAAAGAAGCTGGTAAAATGCGGTCTTGACTATGCTACCACTCAGTGGATTTGTAACTGGCTGACTGACCGAACCCAAAGGGTGCTCATCAATGGTTCCTCTTCATCCTGGAGAAGAGTGACTAGTGGGGTGCCACAGGGTTCTGTCTTGGGCCCGGTCTTATTCAACATCTTTATCAACGACTTGGATGATGGACTCAAGGGCATCCTGATCAAATTTGCAGATGACACCAAACTGGGAGGGGTGTCTAACACCCCAGAGGACAGGATCACACTTCAAAACGACCTTGACAGATTAGAGAACTGGGCCAAAACAAACAAGATGAATTTTAACAGGGAGAAATGTAAAGTATTGCACTTGGGCAAAAAAAATGAGAGGCACAAATACAAGATGGGGGACACCTGGCTTGAGAGCAGTACATGTGAAAATGATCTAGGAGTCTTGGTTGACCACAAACTTGACATGAGCCAACAGTGTGATGCGGCAGCTAAAAAAGCCAATGCAATTCTGGGATGCATCAATAGGAGTATAGCATCTAGATCAAGGGAAGTAATAGTGCCACTGTATTCTGCTCTGGTCAGACCTCACCTGGAGTACTGTGTCCAGTTCTGGGCACCACAGTTCAAGAAGGACACTGACAAACTGGAACGTGTCCAGAGGAGGGCAACCAAAATGGTCAAAGGCCTGGAAACGATGCCTTATGAGGAACGGCTAAGGGAGCTGGGCATGTTTAGCCTGGAGAAGAGGAGGTTAAGGGGTGATATGATAGCCATGTTCAAATATATAAAAGGATGTCACATAGAGGAGGGAGAAAGGTTGTTTTCTGCTGCTCCAGAGAAGCGGACACGGAGCAATGGATCCAAACTACAAGAAAGAAGATTCCACCTAAACATTAGGAAGAACTTCCTGACAGTAAGAGCAGTTCGACAGTGGAATTTGCTGCCAAGGAGTGTGGTGGAGTCTCCTATTTTGGAGGTCTTTAAGCAGAGGCTTGACAACCATATGTCAGGAGTGCTCTGATGGTGTTTCCTGCTTGGCAGGGGGTTGGACTCGATGGCCCTTGTGGTCTCTTCCAACTCTATGATTCTATGATTCTATGATTCTATGATTCTATGATTCTATGATTCTATGAACCACCGACCTTCTGATCAGCAAGTCTGAGGCTCTGTGGTTTAACCCACAACGCCACCTGCGTCCCACTGTACAAGGGTAATACTCATGAAACTGAGCCCAGTTTTGTCTCTGGTCCCAACCATGCAGTCCCTGGAAGGCTGCTCACATAGGATTGTGGCCCTTTCCCCTTGGGTAACGGGGAGCTCACCACGTTGCGGGAATTCAAACTGCTGACCTTCTGATCGGCAAGTCCTAGTTTCTGTGGTTTAACTCACAGTGCCACCCACGTCCCTTTAAGAGGCATTAGGCTTCTCTTAAAAATAAACAAAACACCAATAAGCAATATATGATATTGCTACAGCTCATTTTGCCATGGCCTGATGATTATTGGCTTGTGGTAGCATGAAGGTGGGCCTTTTTCTCTGGTGACACCTGCTGAAATACAGGAAGTCCCATCAAGATTGACATTCTGCCGGTTCTTGAAGACACATCTTTTTAGATAATAATTCCTTGACTCCTCACTTGAATCTTCTGCTTTGGTGGCTGTTTTAACTGTTATGCTGTTTTAATGGGCTTGTTTATTATATATTTTAATTATGGATGTTTTAATATAGTTGCTTTACTTGGTATTTTAATTCTGGATAGCTGTATTTTAAAGATTGGATTGAAGACTTGTACAAACTCGCAACATAGGAACAACTTGAATTTATACATGCAGACTTGCCATGGACAAATTCAATGATACGTGGAATACATTCTTACAAATACTGTAATAGATTACGATCTGGTGAAGTACAATAACAACCTTGTAAAATATACAGTTTTGGGTTTTTCCCCCTCCCTCCCGTTGTTTTCCCTTCTTCACGGGTTCTGTCTCTCTTTCTCTCTTTCTCTTTTTTGTTTGTGTCTCACCATGTTTGGTGCACATATAGTTATGTACTTTTTGAATAATAATAATAATAATAATAATAATAATAATAATAATTTATTATTTATACCCCACCCATCTGGCTGGGCCTCCCCAGCCACTCTGGGCGGCTTCCATAAAAACCAAAAATACAATAAAATATCACACGTTAAAAACTTCCCTGAACAGGGCTGCCTTAAGATGTCCCCTGAATGTCAGGTAGTTGTTTATCGCCTTGACATCTGCTGGAAGGGTGTTCCACAGGGCGGGCGCCACTACCGAGAAGGCCCTCTGCCTGGTTCCCTGTAGCTTTGCTTCTCGCAATGAGGGAACCGCCAGAAGGCCCTCGGCGCTGGACCTCAGCGTCCGGGCAGAATGATGGGGGTGGAGACGCTCCTTCAGGTATACTGGACCGAGGCCGTTTAGGGCTTTAAAGGTCAGCACCAACACTTCGAATTTAAATAATAAATCTTTTGAACTTTCAATAAAGATCTTACAAAAAAAGAAAGAAAGATTGGATTTCCCCCCTGTTATTTTGCTGTTGGCTTTTATTTGCTTGTGAACCACCTTGATATTTCTTCTTGAAATGAAAGACGTTATAAATTCTTTTAATATTACTACTACTAGCAGTAGTGGTAGCAGAGGTGTTGCTTAGCAACCAGCTTTTGCCAGGTAATACACACTCTAATTGGCTGTGTCATTCTGAGGGAGTTTTCTCCTGTATTTTTGGTTGCGTGTATCCCTGCTATGGACTAGGCCTAAACTACGAAGAAAGACATAAACATCTCTGTTTATTTTCCCTCTAGTTATAAGCTTTTCATGTTCAATTCACTCAGTAAAGTATTATCAGAATTTCTTCTCTCCATGTGTGTTATTTAAGTGACTTTGCTATCAAAGGGCAATGTGAGAGATTTAAAACAATGGGCAGCTCCTAGACTCAGCTTGCCACCATGGTCCAGATGGGTCCTTTAGGGATTGGTAGGACTCTAACACCTACCCAAGGATGATGAATGTTGCCTTGCAGGTTATGCTTCTAACATACTCGCTTCTAGATGTACCAAGTTTTAAAAGCCTTGTTATTTTCCTCCTCTCTTTTTAAATGCCAGAAGTACACAGAGGCAAATGTCCTTTATAAATAATTTTCAAGGGCAAGGAACCAGCAGTTCTGCCCACTGCAAAAACCCCTCTGGACACAGAAGTCATGTTACATCTTGTTATTCTGCCTGGATTGTCAGTAGGACATGTTTATCCACTCGACTGGGTTTTCCTTTTAGATAGTAAATGCAAAGCAAAATCCTTTTTTTCCAACATCCCTCAAGATTTTAATCCTAGCTCTTTAACATACGAATGGGTTTGTTAGCTTTATCTGAAGTGAGTGCTTTTAGCAGGCTTCCAAACTCAAAGGGAAAAGATAAAGATATGATATAAAATTGATATGCACAAATGCATAGACTTCTTCATTTCTGTTTCTCCCTCTTGGAAATAGGAGGAATGCCCTCAGTTGACATAATGATGTCTAAGAAAGAAAGGAAAGAAAAAACCACACACCCTACTCTTTGCAAACATCACTGAATGTTATTTTCCTCTCCCTTACAGTGGGAATTGTTTTATCCCACGATGACCTTGGTTAGATTTTAACTCAGATTTGCTTTTTGGAAAGACATAATTAACTGACCTGATTTCAGAATGGATGCATACTTAGTTCTATGTATAAGTTTATAAACCTTTGAGTAAAGTTTGAAGAAGCTCCCACCATCATTTTATCATAGTGCTATTCATGGAACTAGAAGGACGTGGGTGGCGCTGTGGGTTAAACCACAAAGCCGAGGACTTGCCGATCAGAAGGTCAGCAGTTCGAATCCCCTCGATGGGGTGAGCTCCCGTTGCTCAGTCCCTGCTCCTGCCAACCTAGCAGTTCGAAAGCACATCAAAGTGCAAGTAGATAAATAGGTACCACTCTAGCGGGAAGGTAAACGGTGTTTCCGTGCGCTGCCCTGGTTCGCCAGAAGCGGCTTAGTCATGCTGGCCACATGACCCGGAAGCTGTACGCTGGCTCCCTCGGCCAGTAAAGCGAGATGAGCGCCGCAACCCCAGAGTTGGTCACGACTGGACCTAATGGTCAGGGGTCCCTTTACCTTTACCTTTATTCATGGAACTAGCTGAACAACAAGGAAAGCTTTCATACTGAGGCAGACATTGGACCACTTAGCTCACTATGGTCTACACAGACTGGCAGCAGCTCTCCCACACCGGGCTCTCTCCCAGCCCGAACTGGAGATACCAGGGATTGAACCAGCGACCTTCCACTTGCAAAGCAGATGCTCTGAGCTACAGCCCTTCCCCAGCTGTCTTATGCAGAGTCACCACATCACATAACTGACCCAGACTAGTACTGATAGCTCTGACTGAACAGCTTTTCCAAGGACCCCTCACTGGTTGAAATGTAACACAGGGCACATCAAGATTTCCACCGCAGTGGAGAATCTGTGGCTCTCAAAATGCTTTTGGTCTCCAACTTCCTTCAGCCCCAGTCAGCATGGGGCGGAACGGGAGAGTGTGTAGCTCTGCCAAAGCCTCATTTACCAGCTGTGCACACAGCTGCACCTGCAGATTCCAGCCACAAGGCCTGCAAGATCATAGAATCATAGAATAGAATCATAGAGTTGGAAGAGACCACAAGGGCCATTGAGTCCAACCCCCTGCCGCAGCAAAGAAGAAGAAGAAGAAGAGTTTGAATTTGATATCCCTAAGGAGTCTGTGGTGTAGTGCCAGTGTGGTGTAGTGGTTAAGAGCGAGGGACTCGTAATCTGGTGAACCGGGTTCACTTCCCTGCTCCTCCACATGCAGCTGCTGGGTGACCTTGGGCCAGTCACACTTCTCTGAAGCCTCTCAGCCCCACTCACCTCACAGAGTGTTAGTTGTGGGGGAGGAAGGGAAAGGAGATTGTTAGCCGCTTTGAGACTCCTTAGGGATATCAAATTAAAACCCTTCTTCTTCTTCTTCTTCTTCTTCTTCTTCTTCAAATGCAATTAGTAAAGGAAAAAGGAACCTCACACCTGACCATGCTCAATTGTTTCCTCTTGTCGAACCGTTGGAAAACTCTTGTTAGTCTTGTTTGGGATACATTTAATAAAATAAAAATAAAATAAATCGAGCGTGCGTGTGATGGGGGGGGGGAGGAAGCAATCACAGACAATATACATTACCTCCTTTTGCTGGGGATAACTCCCATCTCTTCGCTGTCTCCCTCCAGCATCACTCGTCTCGCCTGCCACCATTCGTCATCAGATGCGTTGATAACGTGCAGGATGTCCCCATACTTGAAGCTGAGTCCTTGGCTGGGGAGGCCGCTGTCCTTGCTTTTGTCGTAGTCAAACATGGCTCTAGCAGGGGAAGAGAAAGACACAAACAGGAGCTGATTATATTGATCATGACAGCCCTTAACCAGCCACCTCCTCCTTTATTCAGTGACCTTACTTTAATTGCATTTTTAAGCCGGCGACTTTCAGAGGAGATTCGTCTTAAGCTGTCGGAGGGGAAAGCTACATTTCTGCCCCATCTGGGAAAGCTGTGTGCATGCACGAGAAAGACCTTTTAAAAACAGAAGCATCTGCATGTAAAGGAAGCTCTGCTTTCCGTTACTCAGTGACATCTTCAGAGCTCTCATAACACACGCACATACACATATATACGGAGTTGATATTGTTCTTCTTAAAGTTATAATATAAAATTATACTATATAGTATAGTATACCTGAAGGAACGTCTCCACCCCCATCGTTCTGCCTGGACGCTGAGGTCCAGCGCCGAGGGCCTTCTGGCAGTTCCCTCATTGCGAGAAGCAAAGCTACAGGGAACCAGGCAGAGGGCCTTCTCAGTAGTGGCGCCCGCCCTGTGGAACGCCCTCCCATCAGATGTCAAGGAAATAAACAACTACCTGATATTTAGAAGACATCTGAAGGCAGCCCTGTTCAGGGAAGTTTTTAATGTGTGACATTTTAATGTATTTTTAATCTTTGATGGAAGCCACCCAGAGTGGCTGGAGAAACCCACGGTGTTTCCGTGCGCTGCCCTGGTTCGCCAGAAGCAGCTTAGTCATGCTGGCCACATGACCCGGAAGCTGTGCGCCGGCTCCCTTGGCCAATAAAGCGAGATGAGCACTGCAACCCCAGAGTCGGCCACGATTGGACCTAATGCTCAGGGGTCCCTTTACCTTTACCTTTTTACCACTGTATAGCCCAGTCATATGGCTTGCTTGCCTTTTTCCCATCCAGTTGTCTATGCAATGGGGTGCTGATTCTTCTCTGTCTGTCTGTCTGTCTGTCTGTTTCTCTCTCTCTCTCTCTCTCTCTCTCTCTCTCTCTCTCTCTCTCACACACACACACACACACACAGCACTAAGCGTAGCACAACTCTGCAGGTTTGCAACATGGAAAGGTGGCTCCCAGAAGGTTTGTGTTCATGTGTGTGGGCTGGTGCCTTCGTCTCTCCTTATCAGAACAAAAGGCCTGAATGTCTTTGCAGCAGAGCAATTTTTATGCAAACAATTATGCAAAATTAATCACCCTGTCCGTTGTCATCCAGTCACACAGAGCTCTTGTGGCATCATTAAGGGCAGAGAAAAAACACAGCGGGCTACTCAGCACTAATGAAACCAACGTTTGCAAAATGGTCATTATCGCAGCCATTGCTGCTTTGTAGCTTATGGCATTTGTAAGAGAAAATAATTTTTAAAGCCGCATGAGCATCCATCTAGGATCAAATTAGGCAAGGAAGGAAAAAGCTGTTCTTGGGGTGTCTTTTCAGAGCAAAACTATGCTTCTGAATTCTGCCTTTTTTAAAGAGAGAGAGAGGGGGGGAAAGGAAGGAGTGTTACATGGCCCAGCTGAGTGGCCCATCCCATCCCATTCACTGTGCCATGATAACAAAAAAGGGTTTAAAGAAAAACACTTAAGGAATTGTTAAATCAGCATGAGTCGAGAGTTCTTCATGTGTATATATGCTTTGGACCAGGCATAGGCAAACTCAGCTCTCCATATGTTTTGGGACTACAACTCCCATGATCCCTAGCTAACAGGAAGCCACCCAGAGTGGCTGGGGAAACCCAGCCAGATGGGCAGGGTATAAATAAATTATTATTATTATTATTATTATTATTATTATTATTATTATTATTATCAGGATCAGTGGTCAGGGATGATGGAAATTGTAGTCCCAAAACATGTGGAGGGCTGAGTTTGCCTATGCCTGCTTTGGACTGTTTATCTTAATCCCCTAGCTCCAAAATGGAAGAGCAGTCTGTAGCTTACTGGGTTTCCAGAAATCTGACGGTACCATCCAGAGAATCTGGAAGACATAATGAAGGGCCACAGCTCAGTGGTAGAGCATCTGTTTTGCATGTGGAAGATCCCAGCTTCAGTCCCCAGCATCTTCAGAGGTAGGGCTGGAAAAACCCGTATCTAAAACTCGAGAGCATCACTGCCCGTCAGTGTAGACATTACTGAACAGCCTTTTCTTGCTAAGGAAGGTGTTCTGGACCCCTGACCATTTTAGTTGCTCTTTTCAGGACTGTCCCTCTATTAAGAGACATTGATCCACCAAGTCAATAGGAGGACATAAGACCATAGACCACAACAAGTTGTGTTCTGGAAGTGGCTTTGCATATAGGTTTCTCCCCCAGGCTGACTGGAGATTGTACCTGGGACTATTAGTAAAAGCATGTGCTCTACCATGAAGCTACACCCCTTCCCTAAATTAACAGGTCATCTGGAAGCAACCTGTGAATGCAGGAGGGGCCTTGAACATCTAGACCAGGCTTCCCCAAACTTGGCCCTCCAGATGTTTTGAGACTACAATTCCCATCATCCCTGACCACTGATCCTGATAATAATAATAATAATAATAATAATAATAATAATAATAATAATAATAATTTATTATTTATACCCTGCCCATTTGGCTGGGTTTCCCCAGCCACTCTGGGCGGCTTCCAACAGAATATTAAAATACAATAACCTCATGACCCCAGTCAAGCTTGCAAAAATCTATCATTTGCCTGATAACAAATGTTGGAAATGTAAAGAAACGGAAGGTACATTCTTTCACCTTTGGTGGACGTGCCCAAAGATTAAGGCTTTCTGGGAAATGATATATAATGAACTGAAAAAGGTATTTAAATATACCTTCCTGAAGAAACCAGAGGCCTTTCTCCTGGGCATTGTCGGCCAATTGGTGCCAAAGAAGGACAGAACTTTTTTTATGTATGCTACAACAGCAGCAAGAATACTCATTACAAAGTATTGGAAGACACAAGATTTACCCACTCTGGAAGAATGGCAGATGAAGGTGATCGACTACATGGAATTGGCAGAAATGACTGGCAGAATCTGAGACCAGGGAGAAGAGTTGGTGAAAGAAGACTGGAAGAAATTTAAAGACTATTTACAGAAATATTGTAAAATTAATGAATGTTAGAAGGATGTTGGATAGAAACTAAGGGGTTTCCAGCTGTAATGCTTTAGGAGATACGAAAAAAAAAAGGTTTATAAATGGGTAAAAGCTTAATGGTAAGGATTTGCTGAACTAACAAATCGAACTGGAATACAAAGAAGGGAGGTATGAGGAGGTCCAAGGAAATAAGTGTATGGAAGTTATGTTATTGAAAATTAATGTGTATTTTTAACTGTTTTTCATTTTGTATGTTTATTTTTCCTTTTTTTGTTTCGTTTGTTATATTTTAAAAACTTTCAATAAATACCTTTTTTTAAATAAAATAAAATAAAATACAATAACCTATTAAACATTAAAAGCTTCCTTAAACATGGCTGCCTTCAGATGTCTTCTAAAAGTCTGGTAGATGTTTTTTTCGTTGACATCTGGTGGGAGGGCGCTCCACAGGGCGGGTGCCACTACCGAGAAGGCCCTCTGCCTGGTTCCCTGTAACTTGGCTTCTCGCAGCGAGGGAACCGCCAGAAGGCCCTCAGTGCTGGACCTCAGTGTCCGGGTAGAACGATGGGGGTGGAGACGCTCCTTCAGATATACTGGACCGAGGCCATTTAGGGCTTTAAAGGTCAGCATCAACACTTTGAATTGTGCTCAGAAACGTACTGGGAGCCAGTGTAGGTCTTTCAAGACCGGTGTTATATGGTCTCGGCGGCCGCTCCCAGTCACCAGTCTAGTTGCCGCATTCTGGATTAGTTGTACTTTCCAGGTCACCTTCAAAGGTAACCCCACATAGAGCGCATTGCAGTAGTCCAAGCGAGAGATAACTAGAGCATGCACCACTCTGGCGAGACAGTCTGCGGGTAGGTAGGTAGATGGAGCTGATAAACAGCTGCTAGCTAGGGCTTATGGGAGTTGTAGGCTAAAAACATCTGGAGGGCTGAGTTTGAGGAAGCCTGATCTAGACAGCCCTTCTTGGAGATGCCAGGAATCAAACCTGTGGCCTTTCACATTCCAAAGTGGGTGGAGTCAGAGCAATAAGTGGGTGGAGACTGCTGCACTACAGGGTTGCATTGATCTCTCTGAGTGTATGACAGTCTCTCTGCCTCCTCATCCTTCTCTTTGGCACTCCATCTCTGCGGGTCTCATGGGCAAATTTCCCCACCCCAGATGTGCAAGGTATTCCAATGGTTGCTGCACCCTAGACTTCTACAAGGGCATTTCAGACCTTTTATTTTCTACCACACTCAGTCAGAACTGAGCACCGCACGCCAAACGAGGTCTCTCAATCACACTCAGCAAAGGCTTCATTTCGCCATGATTGGCTTTATGACTGATGAATACAGATGGAAACATCTGGTGCTGACTTTTGCACATTGGTTGGGGATATTATATGCAGAGCTAATTAAAGGAAGATTAGAGATCCAAAGCAGGCAAACTACTGAACAAATGTTTCAAGTGACTGAAAGGTTCTGTGGCCATCATGAGCGGTAAAGACTGATTAGAGAGAAATAAAAGGTTCATTAAAGAGAAAAACAGAGGGAAGAAACATAGCTGAAAGGATGTTACACAGGAGGAATGGGTATAACTTCTGCCTGAAACATTAGAAATTCTCTAATTAGAGCATACAGGGCTAGATGGACCAATAATCTAACATGATATAAGTTAGCACGATTTATCAACAAATGAGGCCTATGAGAGATGCTAGTGGTGCCTGTTTAAAGTGGTATTTTTTTAAGTGTTAAGGTTCCCTCTTCTTTCAAAACTATTTCATTATGTATACCCCAGAAGCTTTCTCAGGAAATTGGTATACAGGGTTGGTTAAATGAATATATGAATCACTTCCCACAAGAAAAAGCTCGCAACCATTTCCAAGAAGAATAAAATACAGTAATGAAAATACATAACCATATTAAAAACACAGAGTAAAAAACACTTGCGCATTGGTGCTGCCCAACCAACCTAGGATTTTTTTTTAAAAAAAGTTTCCTTAGTGTCAAAACCATGACAGCATGAGGTCCGGAGGGTGGCAACGTGAGAACAGGGCCTTCTCTGCAGTGGCTCCCCTTCTATGGAATGCTCTCCCCAGGGAAGTTCACCTGGCACCTTCATGATATACCTTTAGGCACCAGGCAAAAATGTTCCTTTTTAAGCAGGCCTTTGGTTGATCTTATTGACATCCAACACCCTTTTAGAATGTGGCTTTTGGGGTGGGGGTTATTGCTTTTGGTTTGATTTTATATGTTGTGGTCTTGTTGTGAACCGCCCTGAGACCTTTGGGCATAGGGCGGTGTATAAGCTGAATTGATGGTGATGGTGATGATGACGACAAGATTGGTTCCAGGCATGTGTCCCCTAGACTGAAGACAAGAAACATTGCCCTCATTCTTATGGGTTTCAAAGAACAGCATTTCATCATGTGGCATCCTTCTGCTCCTGCCCTCGGGCCAAAGAGAGGCATGAAAAGAAAGAAAGAAAAGAAAAGAAAAGAAAAGAAAAGAAAAGAAAAGAAAAGAAAGAAGGAAGGAAGGAAGGAAGGAAGGAAGGAAGGAAGGAAGGAAGGAGACGGTCGGAAGCCAAAACTATTGATACAACCAGATACAGTGGTACCTCGGGTTACATATGCTTCAGGTTACATACGCTTCAGGTTACAGACTCCGCTAACCCAGAAATCGTACCTCGGGTTAAGAACTTTGCTTCAGGATGAGAACAGAAATCGCGCGGCAGCAGCAGGAGACCCCATTAGCTAAAGTGGTGCTTCATGTTAAGAACAGTTTTCAGGTTAAGAACGGACCTCCAGAATGAATTAAGTTCTTAACCCGAGGTACCACTGTACATGAAAAATTCCATTGGCACTCAGCAGCTGAGTTTGCTATTAGAGGGTGTAACATGGTCATCCTTGAGTCCTGGGCTTGTATTCAAAATAGCAAACTTGTTCCATTAGTGAAAGGAACCTTTTCCCATCTCCCCCCACTCAAGTGCACCCTATATCTACTAGGGTGTCCCCCCAATCCTCTGGAGCAGATTTGGGAAGTGGGATACGTGCAGGGGGGGGGGCAGCAGACTGTACAACATTTCTCCGATGAAAATAGTGACCTCCTATTCCTTACCCTTCGACATTTCTCCGATGGAAATAGGGACATCCTAACTAAAAGCTGGTCATTCCAGTGTCAAATCAAAAACCAGGATGGCTTCTGTGAATCTGGGACTGTCCCTGGAAAATGGGGACACTTGGAGGGTCTGTGGGAGGAGGGGGGAAAACTTCCACGGCACAAGCATAAATCCTTGCACTAACAGAACGAAAGCACTGGACACTGGTTTGTATGCACAGAGCAAGCAGGCAAAAGGAGGCAGGAAAAAAAGCTACTTTTGTGCTTTCCCCTTGCTGCCAGGCATGTCGGAAATCAGTTGAGTTTGGAAATGTAAAATGTAAATCTCTACTGGAAATGAGTGCCTTCCTCAGGGTCTGGCTGCAAGGTGGAGATATTAAGTAAGAACAACCCAGCAACAGATGCTGATTGTTATCACAGTGGTTAAAAATAAGTGTATATTTAGATTCCCAGTCCTTATTTAGGAAAGGAGGGAAAGGAACGATAATAATAAAACAACATCTTCCCCAACATTTTGAGAGCTTAGTACTCAATGTCCATAAAAAAAGAGATGTTTTCCATTTGATTTAGAAGAACACAAAAGATTGAAGATCCCTACATCCTACAAACAGGGGCAACTTTAATCATTTATACCACAATGGCTTCCTTGTGGAAGGTCAACATTTTGAAAAAAAAAGAGAGACATGTGTGAAATCATTAAGCAAAAGGGTTAACTTATATAAAACATGTGCTGAGGTCATTTGGAAAGCTAACTTCTTATCATTTATTCTGAATGTGATTGTTTGTGTCCAGAACTACATAATTTTGTAGTAGTAGTAGTAATAATAATAATAATAATAATAATAATAATAATAATAATAATATCATTTATACCCAACTCATCTGGCTGGGTTTCCCCAGCCACTCTGGGCGGCTCCCAGCAGAATCTTAAAAACACAATAAAACATCAAACATTAAAAACTTCCCTAAACAGGGCTGCCTTCAGATGTCTTCCAAAAGTCAGATAGTTGTTTATTTCCTTGACATCTGATGGGAGGGCGTTCCACTGAGAAGGCCCTCTGGCTGGTGTATGCCAACTGCTTAAAATGTCAACCACCCAATATGGAGCCCCATCACTGGCATGGAAAGCCACTGTCTGGGGGAATACACAGCACTGTGATGTCAGGACACCGAATAAGTTGTCTTGCGTGTAACGGAGTAGCAAGAAGAATTTAAATGTGTGGTTGTTATTTGTGGCTACAGACAAGCTATTTAGATTGAGAGGCCATGTCCCCCCCCCCCCATGTTTATTAAGGAACCATGGAACTAGCCATGGTCCTGAAACCCATGGCTGAAGATAAGAGTGCAAGAAAATTACCATAGGAAGCTGCTTTATGCTGAGATAGACTGTTGGTTCATCTAGTTCAATACTGGCTACACTGATGGGCAGAGATTTTTTGCTAGTCCTACCTGGAGATGTCAAGGATGGAGAATGGGACGCCCTGCATACAAAACAGATGCTTCAACACTGAGCCCTGCTGGTTCAGACCAAATCCAGCATGCTGCTTACAGATTTCTAAAATATCAAGCGTTTCAGAAATGCTTTTAAATAAATAAGTAAACAATCAAACAAACCCACCAGAAGGGCATGAAAGGGACAGTCCTCTCTTGCTTTTTTCCATGGTTAGTAGCCACTGATAGTCTTATTAAAGGTAAAGGGACCCCTGGTCATTAAGTCCAGTCACGAACGACTCTGGGGTTGCGGCGCTCATCTCACTTTACTGGCCAAGGAAGCCGGTGTTTGTCCGCAGACAGCTTCTGGGTCATGTGGCCAGCATGACTAAGCTGCTTCTGGTGAACCAGAGCAGTGCACGGAAATGCCGTTTACCTTCCCGCCGGAGCAGTACCTATTTATCTACTTGCACTTGATGTGCCTTCAAACTGCTAGGTGGGCAGGAGCAGGGACCGAGCAACGGGAGCTCACCTGTCGCGGGGATTCGAACCGCCAACCTTCTGATCGGCAAGCCCTAGGCTCTGTGATTTAGACCACAGCGCCACCCACGTCCCATACTGATAGTCTTATCCCTCCATAAACTTGTCTAATCCCAACCAACTTTGAAGACGCCCAACTTGGTGGCCATTGCCTCTTCTCGTGGTAGTGTATTCCACAATTTAGCAATGCATTGTGTGAAAATGCACTGTGCATCACAAGTTGATGTTAGGGGCTGGACTGAGGAGGAAGGGTGGGAGCCCTCCCCCTCCCCTGAACCTTCTTAATGGCACAAGGACAGTATTGATTTAGAACAGTGGTTTGCAGAGGGCATCATTCAGAGGGGAAAAGCTGGGAGATACTGGGTGAGGAACAGCTAGAACAGGAAACGCTAGGAGAGAGACAGCTGGCAGATTCACTGTCCTAGGACATCATTCCTGACCCTCCCCCTTGGCCTAGAACTAGACGAACTCTAAAGGGGATAGAACAGAAAGCAAAATGGCAACAAGCTCAGATTACCCGACATAGATGTGATGTAGATTAATGGGGATGGAGGGGGGTGAGCCTTTACTGGGGACAGCGTCATAATTTTAGGGAGATACGCATTCCTTTGTCTCTCACTGTGGTTATTAGAGACACTAACTGGTAAGCTGCTATTTCCTTTTATCTCCTTATTTACTGCCACCGGGGGAGGGAAATAATAATAATAATCATCATCATCATCATCTTTATACCCCACTCATCTGTCTGGGTTTCCCCAGCCACTCTGGGCGGCTTCCAGCAAAATATTAAAATACAATTCGGGGATACGATTCCCCAAAGCCTGACAGTTGTTGGAACCATGAGTGGAGAGAGTTGCACTCAGGTTGTCCTTCAGGGCTTCCCATGGGCACCTGGTTGGAAACTTATCTAGATGGGCCTTTGGCCTGATCCAGCTAAGGCTCTTCATATATGCATGGTTTCTCTGACTGTGTGAAAGCAAGAAGCAGAAATACTTTACTGGAACACTTCAAAAGGTTCTGGGCCCACGACTTCCAATTGTTATTGCGCCACTGATGCTGTTTCAAGCTGACTAATGGATGGAGTCCATTCAGTTGAACGAGGCCTTTGTGACCAAAGCTTTTATACACCTTGTCGTATTCTGAATTAGGTTTGCTGGCCTCAGGTCTCACAGAATGAAAGATCCCCGACTTTCCCACAGAACTTTTAAGACTGATTCAAGCACTACCAATATCCTTTTATCTCGACAAAGTTGCCGGAATTGATATGAGGAAAGTGTGGCTGGGCTGCAAATCGTCACAGTAAAGTGGATAAAATGAGGATTCAGCAACCTCTTGCACGTTTGAAGCACGCAGGTGAGTCAAATAAATAATCTTTATTCTGCCTGCCTGCCCTCCGGGGAGCCATTTGTCTTTCTAAAAGGACTTTTAGTATCTCTTATTCAGTAATTGGCAGCATTGAGCTTTATGCCTTAGAATGGAGCAGCTCATTCATACAAATAGCCAGGCATCTTTTGCCAAACAGCAGGATGCCTTCAGGATCTGATCTTTGGGGGCTGGAGGGTTTGCCATAGGAAGACCAACTTAAAACAGAACAGCCTGGGCAGCATCACTGCAGGTGGTAAGCAGTTTTCCCTGTGGCTGCAAGAGATTCATCTTCTTCTTCTTCAACCATTATCACCATCAGTGAAACAGTACCACCAATATGCATTGCATAGATTCCTGCCCAAATGAACAATCTGCAATCCTACTCAGAGTAGACCTACTGAAAGGAATGAAGTAGGGCTAGCATTCGATACAACCCTAAAACGGATTAATTTAATGTATTTATATCTTGCCTTCCTCCATGGGTAGGACTCTAGGTGGCTCACAACCTATTAAAAACTACCTTACGAAACACAAAGCAACGAAAGCAAGGTAGCATGTTTGTTAATATCCTGCCAGGCCCTGACACTTGGACAAGATGCACCAACTGGTGCTTCTGAACTGATGGATTGTTTGGGGCAGTCTGAGTTATAGTTAGGACCAAGGCTGCTGTTCCACATGGGGGGGTCCTGACATAAACCTCAATTGCCACTGGGTTGGCAGATCCAACTGTCCTTCTTCCTTGTCAATCTCAATACTAAGGCTGCTATTCAGAGCAGGTGCCCAGACAATTTCATTCCTCCACTCCATTTACAGTACAATCCTATTTGAGTGTCTACCCAAAAGGAGGTCCCATTAGGTTCAATGGTACTTACTGTCAGGAGCTCATCCTACACTCAAGTAGGACCCTGGTAGAGACACATGCCTGACTGGCATGTTCTCTCCCTCCTGGTCATTCGTTCGGGAGTTTCAAAAGCTTTCTTCTGCCCGAACATCACAGTGACCGATGCCAACAGACATCAACACACTTAGGGATCCGCAGAGTTTGCACAGCTTGCGTAACAGACCTCAGCAACTCAGCATTTTGGCTAATCTACTTTATTTACATATAAACACACACGGAGCACTGCAACATGGCTCCCTCTCTCTCTAGCATCAGACAGCAAAGAGAAAAAGAACAAAGGACAATAGTCCCACTTCACAGAACACAGTCACACAAACATCCTGTCTCCATCAGTTCCCACTCTGTGGAGTCAAAACATACACCATCATGTGAAAGATAACAATCCCATGACTGCAATCACAGAGCAGGATTTCTAACACTTACATCCAAGTAACCATAATAATAACAATTGTAATAATTTTATTATTTGTACCCTGCCCATCTGACTGGGTTGCACCAGCCACTCTGGGAGGCTTCCAACCCATATAAAAACAGGGCTGCCTTCAGATATGTAGGATTGCATCCCTAGTTTATATACCCGTCTTCTCCAAGGTGGCACCCTCTAGATGTTCTGGCCTACTTAATTATCAGCCTGAGCAAGCATGGCCAGTGATGAGGGATGATGGGAGTTGTAGACCAAAACATCTGGAAGGAACCAGGTTTATTTATTTATTGCATTTTTACCCCACCTTTCTTCCTCTAAGGAGCTCTAAGGGGTTTGCTGTAATCCTCACAACAAACCCGTGAGGTAAGCTAGGTCACCCAGAGAACTTCATGGCTGGGTGGGGAATTGGACCCTGATCTCCCCAGACCCTAGTCTGACACTCTAGCTGCTACACCACACTTAGAGGGAGGCTGCTATAGGTTGGTCAAAGTGATGGGAGCAGCTTATGCAGCCCACAGAAAACAGATCTCCTACATTGCGAAGGACGGCAGTTCCATTTAAGCAAAGTTCAGTGGCTTATACCCAACAGATCTAACAAGGAACGCTTGCGTCTCTTGGAAGAACACGACAGGGGATCTGGAAGCGCAACACAATTATGCACTCCTGAAGCTGGCTTGTTTTCTCAGTGGAGAGAAGCATTTCTTCCCCATTCTGACAGATACACCATCTGCTTAATGAATTATAAACCATTCCCACCATGCAGCCGCACAAGATTTCCAACACAAAATTCTTTAGAAATGTAGCTGAATGTACTCTAGAGCTTCTTAGCATAAGCCACTGGTTCCTAATCCAGTAGTGGAATAATAGGATTTCACCCAAACAGCTGGATTAATTTCATGACACTCCTTAAATCATTCGTTCCCCTCTCTGGAAAAGATTTCAGCATTCACACAGCCCATTTCCCAAAAGGAAACCACCCCACAAAAAGATCCCACAGTACGCCCAGTCCTTTCTGTTAAATTTTCCAAGAAATGTCTCTTTTAACACTTCAGTTAACTCCCTGCTCTTCTGACATATACACAGAATCTGAGAAAGCTGAGCTGGAAAGTTAACCCCGCAATCTCATATCCACTGTCTAGGAAGTAGATGCCGCTGGAACACAGTAGGGCTTAGGGAACACGGAGTTCAGTGGCCTGCTCAGTGCAGGAACCTCACAGCTAAACATCCCTGACAGATGAGGGAATGGGGGAATATTTCAATTTCAGTTTGTCACCATTTCTCTCCCCCCAAAACTCCTAATCTTAAATTCAGTTCTCTGCATTTCCATATCAGGTCGCAATTAAAAGAGAGAGATCCCTGTGGCAATTCACCAGTACTTTAGTGTGAATTTCTCCTAAAGCACACGTTTTGCAAAACAAGTTTCCCTAATATAATGCATTTCTATATCTTAATTGTCACCAACTTATGCATATGTATGTACCATTTTCCCCACCCGACTCATTACTTGACACTGCAAAATTCAGACAAATGTGAATTTCAAAGATGACTGAAATGTTTTTTTTAAAAATTGTCCAGTAGCACCTTAGATACCAACTAAGTAGTTCTGGGTACAAGCTTTCGGTATGTTTACCTTTAAACGTGAACTGGATTGAATTTCTCCTCCATCCCTCCTAAGAGATGGCTATCCACGCCCTACTTTAAAAAAAGGTAAAGGGACCCCTGACCATTAGGTCCAGTCATGACCGACTCTGGGTTTATGGTGCTCATCTCACTTTATTGGCCGAAGGAGCCGGCGTACAGCTTCCGGGTCATGTGGCCAGCATGACTAAGCTCATCTGTCAAACCAAAGCAGTGCATGGAAACAACATTTACCTTCCCGTCAGAGTGGTACCTATTTATCTACTTGCACTTTGATGTGCTTTCAAACTGCTAGGTTGGCAGGCGCAGGGACCGAGCAGTGGGAGCTCACCCCGTTGCAGGGATTTGAACCTGCCAACCTTCTAATCGGCAAGTCCTAGGCTCTATGGTTTAACCCACAGCACCACCCACATCTTATGCCCTGCTTACCACCAGGTAAAATTGGATTGTACTCTAGATTTTCATTATGGCTTTTCTAGTTTTAGTTGTATAAGCACATAACATTTAAGATTACTTAATGCAGGTTCAGAGCTCGGTGGAACTGGGGCGAGGAGAGAGGAATGGTGGAACAACGCTAATGTACACATTGAAATGCAGAAGATCATGTTTGGAAGAGGAGGCAGGAATTATTGAGAGCACCAGACTAAACCACACAAATTGTAAAGTTGAAGCAGATGAAAAACAGCAACACAAAACTGTAGCCCTGATGCAAAGAATCGGTCGAGTGTCCTACTTACTGGAATTCTAAAGCAACAAGGACCAAGCATGTAATCAACATCTGAAGGAAAGGCATGGGGATTAGAAACAAATGCAAATATTGCTAGGGAATCTATTTATTATTCAGCTCATTTTACATCCCACTCTATTCCTCAGGCTGAGGAAGCTCAGACTGGGGGAATTATATAAAGTCCACTCAAATGTAAAGACAAACAGGCTCCTGAAATAACCTCAGCTACTGAAATGTTTAAGAAGCTGAAACCATACATCACGGCAGAGTGTTTTCTTTGCATGTGGAAGATCCCAGGTAAGTCTGGAAAAAGAGTCACTGCCTGTCTTGTGTAGACTAGGGGTGGCCAGAACAGCCAATGGTAAGAAATGATGAGAGTAGCATTTCATCAACATCTGGAGGGTCTGCATCCCTGCTGCAGACCATTCTGATTTCTATTCATTTATTAGACACAGCCCAATGAGACAACAAGAACCCACCGACAACATAGGAAGTGATATGGCTAACTTGACCTAACAACACACACATGCCCATGCAAACAAAACTCACTGCAGCCAACTGAAGTCAACCAATCATGCCCTGGGCCCCCAACCGCTCTCACCCCCAATGAAAATTGCCTTTTTCATGGCTGCTGCACACAGAGGGGATGCTTTCACTGGGCTGCCCACAACAACCCTTTCTCAACCTGTGGGTCCCCAGATGTTGTTGAACTACAACTCCCATCACCCCTAGCTAGCAAGGCCAGAGCTCAGGGATGGTGGGAGTTGTAGTCCAACAACATCTGGGGACCCACAGGTTGAGAACCACTGGCCTGGACAATACATGCCGGTGCCAGCCACTGCTAGCTTAGATCCCCTAATCTGAGGAAGGGGAGTGGGAAAACAAAGAATTCACCCCCCCTCACCATGTCTCTCCATGTAACATGTGAAATTTCCCAACATATTGTGGAAAGTAATATAGGAAGTTGCTTTATACTGAGTCTGACCATTGGTTTATCTGGCGCAGAGCTGTCCACACTGACTCTTGGTGACTCTCCAGGATTTCAGACTTGGTCTTTCCCAGCCCTACCTGGAGATGCTAGGGATTGAATCTGGGTCCTCTTGAATGCCAAGCAGATAGAATCATAGCACTGTAGCGCTGAAGAGACCCAAGGGTCATCTAGTCCAATCCACTGCAATACAGGAATCTCAGCTAAAGTATCCATGACAGATGGCCATCCAAGCTTTGCTTGGAAACCTCCAAGGAAGGCGAGTTCATCACCTTCCGAGGTGGTTCTATCAATGAGCCATGGCACTTCACTAAGTCAAGAAGACATTGTCCGCTGAGGTCTGCTGTAGAAAATCTAAGGGCTTCATGTAGACTATCTACGCCCACCCGGAAAAGTTTTCTGCATAATCCATATGGAATCCAACCTGAGCTGACTCTGAGAGATGTAATAAATCATGATGTAGGATTTACCTAGTTTCCTTCTCAGTATGGGGCATATTCATTTGGGCGTGGGAGGACTGCATAAAACCTTTTGATTTACTGCAGTGCACTGTGGTTTGCTAGACAAGAGTTTCTCGGTCTCTCGGAGGAAGCCATGACAGCCAAAACTAAAACTAAAATGACTTCCTTTCTTTTTTTATTTTTAACTCCCACAAGTGCTTGGGTACAGCAGTTTTGTGGCTGTTTAGATTCATGACACCTGCAGTGTGTGGTCAGGAAGGAAAGAAAAATATGAATAGGTGATATTATTTATCAAAGCGGGAGGTTTTGGAACCACTTGCCAAGTATTATTCTAGCCCACTGATAGGGTCCATGAAGCCCATAAACCGAATGTGGGGCAGGGGGTTCAGGGGATGGGAGATGATTGCAAAGCATCAGAACATAAACACAGGTAGGATCATTTGCTGAAATTTTCAAAAATTGTATTCAGTATTAATTTTCCCAGTAGTGATGTATGGAAGTGAGAGCTGGACCATCAAGAAGGCTGATTGCCGAAGAATCGATGCTTTTGAATTATGGTGCTGGAGGAGACTCTTGAGAGTCCCATGGACTGCAAGAAGATCAAACCTATCCATTCTGAAGGAAATTAGATCCTGAAGCTGAGGCTCCAATACTTTGGCCACCACATGAGAAGAGAAGACTCCCTGGAAGAGACCCTGATGTTGGGAAAGATGGAGGGCACAAGGAGAAGGGGACGACAGAGGATGAGATGGTTGGACAGTGTTCTCAAAGCTACTAACATGAGTTTGACCAAACTGCGGGAGGCAGTGGAAGACAGGAGGGCCTGGCGTGCTCTGGTCCAGGGGGTCATGAAGAGTCGGACACGACTAAACGACTAAACAACAACAACATTAATTAAGAGAAATGTGAAGCGATCAATCCTTTTAGTTTTTGCTGGTTACATTTTGTATAAAAACACTGTTTCGAAAGCCAGAAGAAGAAGAAGAAGAGTTTGTATTTTATATCCCGCTTTATCACTACCCTAAGGAGTCTCAAAGCGGCTAACATTCTCCTTTCCCTTCTTCCCCCACAACAAGCACTCTGTGAGGTGAGTGGGGCTGAGAGATTTCACCCAGGTCACCCAGCAGCTGCATGTGGAGGTGCGGAGACGTGAACCCGGTTCCCCAGATTACGAGTCTATCGCTCTTAACCACTACACCACACTGGCTCTCACTGGCATAATTTCTTGGTTTGCACTTTGCATATGTTCTTTTTGGTGCCACTGAAGACCAGTGACAGCAGTATGAACTTAAATGAAATGCTGGGTAATGCCAAGGGAAACAGTGGTGGGGCTGCCAGATCCTGCTGCCCAGGGGCTTGGGCAGCTTCCTGTTTCTGAAACTACAGAGACCATAGATTGCATCCAAAGATTCCCTTTCTTTTGACAACCTCCTTCCACAAACCCACAGGAAACTTCCTAGCATTGAATCAGACCATCGGTCCATCTTGCTCTGTATTGTCTACGCAGACTGGCAGCAGCTCTCCAGGGTTTCAGATAGGAGTCCCAGCCCTATTTGGAGATGCTGGGGACTGAACCTGGGACCTTCTGCATCCAAAGCAGGTGATCAACCATTGAGCTGCTTAATGCTAATTTTCTTCCAACGGCCATTTTCTTGCAAGGAAAGGAGTCTTTCTGTGATAGGAAGACTGCTTTCATTCAAGGAAGGGAACCTTTGGAATCTTACCCGGTTTGCATTTTCAGCCAGCCCCTGTAGCTATGTTCTGGATCTTAGCAAGTGAAAGCTGATGTGTAGAAAGGAATCAGTTTGGCTTTTCGAAGCTGGAAGAGGAAGGCATGAGACGAATCTCTGGTCAGTTGGCAACCCTAATTGCTGCAGCATCCCCAAGGAAGCATATTGATGCATAGCACATGGAGCCCAAGACAGCCCTTTATGAATATCCCAAGCTCATAACGAGGGCTTATTTGCAGAATAAATGCCTCAATAAACACAAATTGTTCAATAGAGGCAGATCTGCGTCATGTCCAGGCTTGTACTCTTTGGAGGAAATGGGCTTTCAGGTAATTAACACTGTATGTTTCTTGTTTTGATTCTAGGAAGAGGAGACGAGAGAGATTTGGGGGAGAGGAGAGGGGAAACAACCCCAAACAACAGGCAATGAATGATGGTCTTGGTAATCCATTAGGAGTAAAAGGCTATTGAGAACTGGGGAAATGGTAAAGGTTAAGGGACCCCTGACCATTAGGTCCAGTCGTGGACGACTCTGGGGTTGCGGCGCTCATCTTGCTTTATTGGCCGAGGGAGCCGGAGTACAGCATCCAGGTCATGTGGCCAGCATGACTAAGCCACTTCTGGCGAACCAGAGCAGCGCACGGAAATACCGTTTACCTTCCCGCTGGAGTGGTACCTATTTATCTACTTTCAAACTGCTAGGTTGGCAGGAGCAGGGACCGAGCAACAGGAACTCGCCCGTCGTGGGGATTCGAACCTTCGACCTTCTGATCGGCAAGTCCTAGGCTCTTTGGTTTAACCCACAGCGGCACCCACTTCCCTTGGGGAAATGGTAATGCTGATCAAATGAAAATACTCAGCAATCATCCAGTTAAGGTAAAAAGCCATTTCTTGGCTGGAAGTGGAGTCAGCCAATCAGAGGAGGCATAACAAGAGAAAGGACCATAGTTCAGGGCATATAAAAGGTCCCAGGTATGACTCCTGATTGAAACCCTGAAAAGTCACTGCTGGTCAGGGTCAACAATATTGGGTGGACTAATAGACAGCTTTCTATGTTTCTATGTTCCTGTGTTGAGCACCAGAATTTAAGAGGAGCCGGGCTATTCTGGAAGATCCTTAGATGAAGACAGTAGGGCCCTCACCCCAGAATCAGAAGGGGGAAAGAGTGATCACCCCTCCCCAAATGTTTCCAATTGCTATTCCTCTTCTTTTTCATCTGTATATAATTTTTATTAAATTTTACAGTTTAAAACACTCACTTTTACATCCTTAAAACACCAATGACTTCCCTTCTTCTCTTTCCATGGTTCATTTTACACATCACAAATCCCTGCACATTTTACAAAAACTATACCATTCAGTATTCCATCGTTACATCCACCAAAACTTATTTAAACTGTTGAATTTATCTGAATAATGCCAGCGCTTTCAGCTGTACACAATTATTTCCCATATATTCAATAAACGTTTTCCAGTCTTCTCTAAACATATGTTCTTCCTGTTCTCTTATTGTATATGTTAAATCTGCAAGCTCAACATATTCTGTCAAGTTAAGTTTCCATTCTTCTTTAGGTGGGACCTCACTCGTTTTCCATTTTTGGGCTAACAAAACACGGGCCGCAGTAGTAGCATAAATAACCTTTTTTGACACCTGGGAATTTCAGTCTGAATTACCCCCAGGACTCTGGGTTTTTTTTTGGGGGGGGGAGTACTTTTAAACATTTTTTTTCAATTCATTATGAATCATTTCCCAATACTCTTTTACCCTTTTACAAATCCATCACGCTATCCTCTTCTTCACCCCATTCTTTGATGAAACAGAGAATAGGGGCTGCACCCCCCCCAGTATTGATATGACATGTCTGAGTGGCCAGGACTTAAATTCCCACTCAGCCATGAAGCGTTCTGGGTGATTATCTTACCAGAACCTACCACACAGGTATCTGACTCCTGGTAAGTTAGCAAAAATGTAGAAGACAAGTACAAATACCTGCTGGAAATGTAAAGAAAAAGAAACTTACCACATGTGGTGGTCGTGTAAAGTAATAAAAGCATTCTGAGAAATGATATATAATGAAATGAGAAAAATGTTTAAAATACAGTGGTGCCCCGCAAGACGAATGCCTCGCAAGACAGAAAACCCGCTAGACGAAAGGGTTTTCCGTTTTGGAGGTGCTTCGCAAAACGAATTTCCTATGGGCTTGCTTCGCAAGACGAAAATGTCTTGCGAGTTCCTGCGGGTTTTTTCCCCTTTACCCCCCCTTTTCCCCAAGCCGCTAAGCCGCTTATCAGCTGATCCTAAGCCGCTAGGCCGCTTAACAGCTGATCCGCTAAGCCGCTTATCAGCTGATCCGCTAAGCCGCTTAACAGCTGACCCGCTAAGCCGCTTATCAGCTGATCCGCTAAGCCGCTTAACAGCTGACCCGCTAAGCCGCTTATCAGCTGATCCGCTAAGCCGCTTATCAGCTGATCCGCTAAGCCGCTTATCAGCTGATCCGCTAAGCCGCTAAGCCGCTAATCAGCTGATCCGCTAAGCCGCTAAACCGCTTATCAGCTGATCCACTAATCCGCTAATAGCGCTAATCCGCTAATGGGCTTGCTTCGCAAGACGAAAAAACCGCAAGACGAAGAGACTCGCGGAACGGATTCTTTTCGTCTTGCGAGGCACCACTGTAACCTTTATTTAAAAAACCCAGAAGCCTTCTTATTAGGACTTGTAGGTACCGATATCCCAAAGGACCAGAAAAGACTTTTTATGTATGTGACAACAGCCGCACGGATGCTATTAGCCCAGAGATGGAAAGAAGATAAAGTCCCTACCAGAGAGGAATGGCAAACCAAGCTGATGGACTACGCCAGTGTTTCCCAAATGTTTTTGGGCAACGGCACACCTGTTTACCGGAAAAAAATCTCGTGGCACACCACCATTAAAGCCCCGCCCCGTGATGTCAGCGCGCAGCGTCACGCCGGGAGGGACGCACAAAAGTGAACGTTTTTTCCCTTCCCCTTGCCGGGGTGGGAGGAGGCAGCAGAGCGAGGGACTGAGGGACGGCGGCAGCTGAGGCGGCGGCGGCTGTTGTGGTGGTGGCGGCGATAGCGGGCGGAGGAGGAGCCGTCGCCGGGAGTTGCTGCTGCTGCTGTTGCTGCTGCTGCCCGGACATGCCGGCCTCCTCCTCCTCCGCTGTCTCGCGCTCCTCCCTTTTGCGCGTGCTGCCCCGCCGCTCGGCACCACCGCCGCGGAGCCGCCCCCGGCTCGACGCGGATCCTCGCCGCCGCCGCCTCTCGCCGCCCGACTCGCCCGCCTCCCTCCCACGGCACACCAGCCGGTGTCTCACGGCACACTAGTGTGCCGCGGAACACCGGTTGGGAAACACTGGACTACGCTGAGATGGCAAAACTGACCGGGAAGCTAAGGAACCAAGAAGACCAAAACTTTTAAAAAGAATGGGGAAAATTTACAATCTATTTAGGAGACCACTGCAAGCAGATGGAAATAGGATTTTAATAACACTTGTAATGTAACAAGTACTATGGAGAATGGGGACAGATTTAAAATATGGATTATGAAATTATATGCAGTTGAAAACGTTGACAATGAAACCCAAGGAGGGGATGGAGGGAAGTCTAGAGTTTCAGAGAAATCTCTAAATATTGTTGTTGTTGTTGTTAAATGTTGATATTTATTTGGTATTGCTATAACTCTGCACTTGTAAAATCAAATAAAAATTATTATAAAAAAGAGAAGAAGAACCTACCGCAAAGGGTTGTTGTTAGGATGACGTGTGGAGGATGAATTTCAACATAACAAATTATCAAAACAAATCATCTTCATTATTTCCCCCCTTTCACCTCCCCCTTCCCTAAGAACCCTCCCCCTTCCCCCCAAGACTTCCCTCAGCTCCTCTCTCGGATTTCTCAACTCATGTTATTCTCTGCATACTGTAAAATTATATATATCTTTTTATTATCTGTCTACTATATTAACCCTCTATAAATTTGTGTATGTTTATTCAAAACCTGCCAAGGAGTCCAATTCATTTTGTTGTCTTTTTAAATAATTTGTAAAAAGTTCCCATTCTTCTTTAAAGTCACAGTTGTCCTTATCTCGCAATTTGTATGTCAGTTCCGCCAGTTCCGCATAGTTCATCAATTTCTCTTGCCACTATTCTTTTGTCAGGGTTTCTTCATTCTTCCATCCTTGTGCTATCAAGGCTCTTGCCACTGTTGTAGCATAAATAAACAAGTTCTTTAATTTCCTTGGCAGGTCTTGTCCTACAATCCCTCACAAAAATGATTCTGTTTTTTTTTTACAAATGTCATTTTAAACATTTTCTTTAATTCATTATATATCATTTCCCATTTTTTTTTTTAATTTCTCTACATTCCCACCACATATGGTAAAAGGTCCCTTCCTTTTCTTTACATTTTCAACAGATATTTGACCCGGTTTTATACATTCTTGCTATCTGTACTGGTGTAATATACCACCTGCACAGCATTTTCATGTAGTTTTCTTTCAAAAGAGAACAGTCTGTGAATTTTAAATCTGTTTCCCACAGTTTCCTCCAATCTTCAAATTGTATATTATGTCCTATATCTTGTGCCCTTTGGATCATGACTGATTTCACCTCCTCACTCTTTTCTGGACTTCTAACCATATTCAGTACAGCAGAACATCAACATCTGGGGTGGAATTCTGAAGAGATGGATGCTCTTAGTATCTCTGCTAAACACCAGAGTCATATGAAGTTCCTGTTGGTCAGTCTGTCCTCCCTGGTCAATCACATGAAACGCTTGTAGTTCAGTTATCCACACGATTGCATGGCAAGCGAGTGAGGGTGGAAGATCTAACAAAGTTTGGCAGTGGCATGCCAGCTCCCCCGTTCTTTTCCCTACTTCTGAGAAATCTTCTGTCACATCGTGACCTTGGAGAGCTCAGGGATCAAAAACTCAGAAGCCTCTCAGACCATATTATTCAAAATCAATTATGTCTCCCAATAGCTGGAAGTAACAGTCCGACAGCAAACAAACAAGTCATCAGCCAGCAATTCAACATCAGTTCCTATCTAATTATCTTGCTGCGGACTTACATGAACCCCATTGCTACCATTTCACAAAACCATAGAGTCTTAGACCTGGACCCTTCTGGCTCTCCTAGGGGAAGTGACTGTTCAGAAGCTCCCTGCAAAATTACTTTAAAATGATAGCTCTGATGGTCATTAGCCATTAGCCACATAGCGCCCTTTTTGCTTCTTGGAAAAGCCCCAATGTTGATAAGCAATATGGTTCTTGATTCAAACAATGCAGATATAATAGTGCAAATTTAGAAGGTGAATCACAATGGTTTTTAGTGTACATTGCAGAAAAGCATGCAAACTCCATTACATTTGGAATATATATATATATATATATATATATATATATATATATATGCAGGTTTTGGTGTCTTCGGGTGTCTTCCCGTGTAAGAGTCGGGGTGTCTGGGCGACGTTTCGACGAGGTCTCACTCGTCATCTTCAGGCTGGTGCTTTCGGCTTCTTGTTACTGGAACAGAGCAGAATCTGGTGTTTGAGTTCCTATAAATACTGTTGAGGGGTGTGGTGTATAGCCTCCAACGTTCTGGGCAGAGAGGAAGTTCCTAGATTAGTGTGCCTTTTCTTCTTTTGTTCCTTAATTACTTGAGGGATATCTTGAGTGATTTCATGAGTGATATTCTGAATACCACTGGGTGGGTCATTAAGTGTAGATTAGTTACTAAAGCTTTCGTGTCTTGACCTCTTGAGCTTGTGAAGAGTTTTTCTGAGAAGATGGCTGTGCTGCATTTAGTTGTGCTCTGGCTTGGCTTCGTGTATAGGGGCGAGCTGTGATTTTGTGCCTTGTGCCAGCCAGATCTGTGTAGGGATTGCAGGGGGGTGCTGCATCCGGAGGTGCCACTATAGTTTGGCTACTGGATGGAGTTTGTAATATGTCTGTGGAGAGGGTCTGGGTTTGGGTCTGGTGTGGTTGATTGGTGACGGCGTTCTGTGTGCCTCTGGTTCTGGTGTCGGTTTTTGTGGGGAGGGCTAATTTCCAGATGTCTGGCAGGCGGGACGTGTCGTCACGCTTGTTCATGTTGTGAGGGTGTTTCTCTATCTCGATGGCTTCCATGATTATTCTCTTGTGGTGATGTTCCATGTTAAAGAGCAATTTGGAATCTGCAAAATTAATTTCGTGTCCTGTTTCTTTCATGTGTTGGAAAAGAGAGGAAGTTTTTTCTTCTTTTTTGACGGCATTCTTGTGTTCTGCGATACGTGCATTTATTCGTCTGTTTGTTTGTCCAATGTACGTGGCTGGGCAGACTTTGCAGGGTATTTCATAGACCCCTTGGTTTTCCAGCTGGATTTTGTCTTTTGGGTTTCTGAGGATATTGGCTATTTTTTGGTTGGTGCAGAAGGCTGTTTTGATATTGTGTTTATGGAGGATTTTGCTAATTTTGTCTGTAGTGCCCTTGATATAAGGAAGGAGGGCCATGCCATTGTTTTCTTCTGTGTCTTGGTTTTTGGGGGGTGTTTCTTTTTGGATTAGCTTCGTAACCCTGTTTTTCTGGTATCCATTGGCGATTAACACATTTGAGAGATTCTGTAACTCAGTTGTCAAGTGGTCTTTGTCAGCCAGGCGTTTGGTTCTGGAGATGAGAGTCTTGGCTACGGAGTCTATTTGTGCAGGGTGGTGGTGTGATTGTGCATGTAAGTAGCCAAACTATAGTGGCACCTCCGGATGCAGCACCCCCCTGCAATCCCTACACAGATCTGGCTGGCACAAGGCACAAAATCACAGCTCGCCCCTATACACGAAGCCAAGCCAGAGCACAACTAAATGCAGCACAGCCATCTTCTCAGAAAAACTCTTCACAAGCTCAAGAGGTCAAGACACGAAAGCTTTAGTAACTAATCTACACTTAATGACCCACCCAGTGGTATTCAGAATATCACTCATGAAATCACTCAAGATATCCCTCAAGTAATTAAGGAACAAAAGAAGAAAAGGCACACTAATCTAGGAACTTCCTCTCTGCCCAGAACGTTGGAGGCTATACACCACACCCCTCAACAGTATTTATAGGAACTCAAACACCAGATTCTGCTCTGTTCCAGTAACAAGAAGCCGAAAGCACCAGCCTGAAGATGACGAGTGAGACCTCGTCGAAACGTCGCCCAGACACCCCGACTCTTACACGGGAAGACACCCGAAGACACCAAAACCTGCATTCCTGTACCCGTGAAAATCTACGAAAGCAAATATATATATATATATATATATGCTTTCGTAGATACCTACTAAACCAAACCAACAAAGATCTGCTCACTCTTCACCTCAAACTATGTAACAAAATCCACCCTGCACTCTGGGACAAATGCAAACAACTAGCCGTCTGGAGAGCTGAAACTGAGACCTCACACAAGACAGACAGACACACCAACAAACTCTACAAACTAGAGAAACGCCAGAAACCCAGCCACCCTCCACAACAACCCATGAAACAAACAGTACATAACATATCAGACAGGATCCTCACCCCAACTGAAACCAAAGTACTCTCCAAAGGTTTCAACTTTGCAGTCGCCCCCAGACGCATCCCCACGGAAAACATCATATGCGGAGTCGAAGCTAGCCTGACCAAAATCGACCCAGATGAAGCCAATAAAATCAGACTTGAAGTCACCAACATCCTTTGCTCCAGCAAACCACCCAGAAGCAATTTACACAAAGAAGAACAGAAAGCACTCACCAACCTGAGGAAAGACAACAACATAATCATTCTCCCAGCAGACAAAGGCAACGCCACTGTTGTGATGAACACATCGGACTACCAAGCAAAACTATCAAATCTACTCCAAGACCCTACCTACCAACCTATAAAAACAGATCCCACCACCTATCTGGAAAAAACCACCAAATCCAAAATAAAAGCCTCTCCTATCAGTGAAGAAATCCAGCTAAGAATCATCCCCAGAGAAAAATCTTCCAGATGCCCCAAACTCTACGGTCTCCCCAAGATACACAAAGAAGGAACACCACTCAGACCAATAGTCAGCTCCATAGGCTCACCTCTACAAAATCTCGCTAAATTTCTCGCTAAGCAACTTCAGCCCTATGCAGAATCCATCGCTTCACACGTTACTAACTCCTTCCAGTTCATAGAAACAATAAAGAAGCAATACCTACATCCCGATGACCTACTTGTGAGCTTCGATGTTGTATCTCTCTTCACTCAAGTGCCCATTAATGAAGCCTTGACAGCCATTCAAAACAAATACAACCCCCCCAAATACATCCTGGACCTGACCAACCACTGCCTAACCAACACGTACTTCATCCACAATGGACAAAGATACAAACAGATAGAAGGAGCACCTATGGGATCACCCCTCTCACCGGTCATCGCAAATTTGTACATGGAACACTTTGAAACCAATGCTTTAGACAAGTCAGAACACAAACCCAAACTTTGGCTCAGATATGTTGACGACACCTTTGTAATTTGGCCACACGGGAAAGAAAAACTAGATAGCTTCCTCACACATCTCAACAGCCTACACCCCAAAATACAATTCACTATGGAAATAGAAGACAACAACCAACTCCCCTTTCTTGACGTCCTAATCTACAAAAAACCTGATGGCTCCCTAGGACACACTATCTACCAGAAAAAAACACACACCAACCGCTACTTACATGCACAATCACACCACCACCCTGCACAAATAAACTCCGTAGCCAAGACTCTCATCTCCAGAACCAAACGCCTGGCTGACAAAGACCACTTGACAACTGAGTTACAGAATCTCTCAAATGTGTTAATCGCCAATGGATACCAGAAAAACAGGGTTACGAAGCTAATCCAAAAAGAAACACCCCCCAAAAACCAAGACACAGAAGAAAACAATGGCATGGCCCTCCTTCCTTATATCAAGGGCACTACAGACAAAATCAGCAAAATCCTCCATAAACACAATATCAAAACAGCCTTCTGCACCAACCAAAAAATAGCCAATATCCTCAGAAACCCAAAAGACAAAATCCAGCTGGAAAACCAAGGGGTCTATGAAATACCCTGCAAAGTCTGCCCAGCCACGTACATTGGACAAACAAACAGACGAATAAATGCACGTATCGCAGAACACAAGAATGCCGTCAAAAAAGAAGAAAAAACTTCCTCTCTTTTCCAACACATGAAAGAAACAGGACACGAAATTAATTTTGCAGATTCCAAATTGCTCTTTAACATGGAACATCACCACAAGAGAATAATCATGGAAGCCATCGAGATAGAGAAACACCCTCACAACATGAACAAGCGTGACGACACGTCCCGCCTGCCAGACATCTGGAAATTAGCCCTCCCCACAAAAACCGACACCAGAACCAGAGGCACACAGAACGCCGTCACCAATCAACCACACCAGACCCAAACCCAGACCCTCTCCACAGACATATTACAGACTCCATCCAGTAGCCAAACTATAGTGGCACCTCCGGATGCTGCACCCCCCTGCAATCCCTACACAGATCTGGCTGGCACAAGGCACAAAACCACAGCTCGCCCCTATACACGAAGCCAAGCCAGAGCACAACTAAATGCAGCACAGCCATCTTCTCAGAAAAACTCTTCACAAGCTCAAGAGGTCAAGACACGAAAGCTTTAGCAACTAATCTACACTTAATGACCCACCCAGTGGTATTCAGAATATCACTCATGAAATCACTCAAGATATCCCTCAAGTAATTAAGGAACAAAAGAAGAAGAGGCACACTAATCTAGGAACTTCCTCTCTGCCCAGAATGTTGGAGGCTATACACCACACCCCTCAACAGTATTTATAGGAACTCAAACACCAGATTCTGCTCTGTTCCAGTAACAAGAAGCCGAAAGCACCAGCCTGAAGATGACGAGTGAGACCTCGTCGAAACGTCGCACAGACACCCCGACTCTTACACGGGAAGACACCCGAAGACACCAAAACCTGCATATATATATGAAAATCTACGAAAGCATATATATATATATATATATATATATATATATATATATATATATATTTGGAATATATATATATATTTGTAAAAAAGTCTATGGTTTCAAAATTTATGAATCTGGCTCACCACCCTCTATGTCTGAAGTCTGGATGGGGAGAAACTCAGTTTGGTTCAGATTTCAGTGTGAACCTAACTAATATGAATTTTCCAAAACCGTATGTGAACCGAATCACAGCTATCCTTCGAAATTCACACTTGATGAAATGGTTCTCCAGGCAGAGAACATGTACAAAATGTTTATATTAGGGGAAAGCAGGCCAATACTGATGAAAGTAACATTTATGGATGCGCTGGATTAGGGAAAATTACATAGATAAAGGAGTACATGAGAACAGTACACTAAATCAATTCATCAATTCAGGGTCATCTAGTCCAACGCTCTGCAATGCAGGAATCGTTTGCCCAATATGGCGCTTGAACTCACAACCCTGAGATTAAAAGTCTCCTGCTTTACCGACTGAGCTATCCTTGCCACACTAGGCATATGACTCTTTCTGCAGGATGAGTTGGGTGGCTGAGGCAGGAGACGGTTGCCCAGACTTATGCTGTGTTGAGTGCATATTTAAAAGCAGGCCATCTGAAAACCCAGCTGTCCATTAGTGCATTCTTATTAGGAATTGTAGGTACCGATATCCCAAAGGACCAGAAAAGACTTTTTATGTATGCCTCCAGACCAAAGGACCAAAGCACAATACCACAGTATGAGTACTCTGTACAGTACTGTACAAGGGTAATACTCATGAAATTGAGCCCAGTTTTGTCTCTGGTCCCAACCACCACCGGCATGCAGCCCTTGGAAAGTTGCTCACATAGGATTGTGGCCCTTTCTCCTTCGGTAACCACAGAAGTTGGTAAGGTAAAGGTAAAGGTAAAGGGACTCCTGACCATTAGGTCCAGTTGTGACAGACTCTGGGGTTGCGGCGCTCATCTCACTTTATTGGCCAAGGGAGCCGGCGTACAGCTTCCGGGTCATGTGGCCAGCATGACTAAGCCGCTTCTGGCGAACCAGAGCAGTGCACAGAAACGCCATTTACCTTCCTGCGGGAGCAATACCTATTTATCTATTTGCACTTTGATGTGCTTTTGAACTGCTAGGTTGGCATGAGCAGGGACCGAGCAACGGGAGCTCACCCCATTGCAGGGATTCTAACCGCCGGCCTTCTGATAGGCAAGTTCTAGGCTCTGTGGTTTAACCCACAGCGCCACCCACGTCCCTGACCCAGAAGTTGGACATGGGAGCAACAGGCCATTCCCACTGATGCATTCCAGCAACTGGTATTCAGAGGCATTTTTGCCTCATACAGTTATCATGATTAGAAGCCACTGGTTTTTATTCAGAAGAAAGAGACGCACTCCTTTTACTCAGCATGTAAGTCCATGGGGCTTACTTCAAGGTTAAGTGTGCATAAAGGTGTTGCTCTCAAGATGTTGTTGGACTCCAAGTCCCATCAGCCCTGGTAAGCATGGTCAATGGGTGGAGTTGACTGGGGATATAGTTCAGAAACATCTGACAAGCCAAAGGTTCCCCAGTACTGGTGTATATGTAGGCACCCTTGCCTATTATCTACTTATTTTGAAGATTTATACCCCGCAGGGGTATGTTTTCAGTTTGGAATGAATTAAAAACACAGCTTTTCCATGCTTTTCTATGTATTTCTCTGTAAAATATGCATTTTGCATGCTCCCCCTTTATATAATATAGATATTTATGTGCACCTTTAACATACCACCGTGCTGCAAAATTTGGAGAAGTGAGTAACCCAGGCATAGGCAAACTTGGCCCTCCAGATGTTTTGGGACTACAACCATCCCTGACCACTGGTCCTGTTCGCTAGGGATGATGGGAGTTGTAGTCCAAAAACATCTGGAGGGCTGAGTTTGCCTATGCCTGGCGTAATCCAACCATAAGCACATCAGGCTGACTGACCGAACCCAAAGGGTGCTCATCAATGGTTCCTCTTCATCCTGGAGAAGAGTGACTAGTGGGGTGCCACAGGGTTCTGTCTTGGGCCCGGTCTTATTCAACATCTTTATCAACGACTTGGATGATGGACTCAAGGGCATCCTGATCAAATTTGCAGATGACACCAAACTGGGAGGGGTGGCTAACACCCCAGAGGACAAGATCACACTTCAAAACGACCTTGACAGATTAGAGAACTGGGCCAAAACAAACAAGATGAACTTTAACAGGGAGAAATGTAAAGTATTGCACTTGGGCAAAAAAAATGAGAGGCACAAATACAAGATGGGTGACACCTGGCTTGAGAGCAGTACATGTGAAAAGGATCCAGGAGTCTTGGTTGACCACAAACTTGACATGAACCAACAGTGTGACGCGGCAGCTAAAAAAGCCAATGCAATTCTGGGCTGCATCAATAGGAGTATAGCATCTAGATCAAGGGAAGTAATAGTGCCACTGTATTCTGCTCTGGTCAGACCTCACCTGGAGTACTGTGTCCAGTTCTGGGCACCACAATTCAAGAAGGACACTGACAAACTGGAATGTGTCCAGAGGAGGGCAACCAAAATGGTCAAAGGCCTGGAAACGATGCCTTATGAGGAACGGCTAAGGGAGCTGGGCATGTTTAGCCTGGAGAAGAGGAGGTTAAGGGGTGATATGATAGCCATGTTCAAATATATAAAAGGATGTCATATAGAGGAGGGAGAAAGGTTGTTTTCTGCTGCTCCAGAGAAGCGGACACGGAGCAATGGATTCAAACTACAAGAAAGAAGATTCCACCTAAAGAACTTCCTGACAGTAAGAGCTGTTTGACAGTGGAATTTGCTGCCAAGGAGTGTGGTGGAGTCTCCTTTTTTGGAGGTCTTCAAGCAGAGGCTTGACAACCATATGTCAGGAGTGCTCTGATTGTGTTTCCTGCTTGGCAGGGGGTTGGACTCGATGGCCTTGTGGTCTCTTCCAACTCTATGATTCCATGGTTCTACTCTATGATTCTATGGGAGCGTTGAGAAAGGCTGGAAATAAGTGTGCTGAACAAGTTGATCTCCCATCTGTAGTGACACAGCCTGCCCTGTACACGCTAAGCTTAATTTGCTATTCTCAGGTGTTCTGCCCCAGTAAGTAAGATTCAGCAGCCAGCTCAGTTGGCTTTTCTGTACATGGAATTGTGTTGAAGATGGTTGTGGTGTTAGGAGCCGTTCCAGTCCTGCATTCATGCACCCTGGGAAAGCCACCTCTAATTTGTTACGGATAGAGGTGCAGAGATGCAAACAGCCTGTGAAAATGACAGAAAGAAGCCTTAAGTAGAGCCTAGGCAGAACAATGGAACCTCCAGGGAGTGGCTGAAATAGCTGCCTGGATATTGTGCCTTCATTATGAGCTTGGCGGCAACCCCGCCTAACACAATAATGTCTATCACCTTCCTGAGTTGTTGTTTTTTTTAGCCTCCCTGTCACCCTTTTGCAGCCGTTGGCACTGATGGAAACTTCAGAAAAGCTGTTTGGAAAACTACACCCCGCTAACAAATGGAACATAAAAGAACGAGATGTGCTGTTTTGATGAAACATTTCCCACCGCTGACAACTTAGCCCCTTTGTTCTCTCTTGCAGGTGCTGCCGACTGTGTCCTAAGTGCATATTTAAAAGCAGGCCATCTGAAAACCCAGCTGTGCATTAGGCTCTTTAAATCTTTCAGGAACTTTGTGGCCGCAGCTACTGCCTTTTCACATTCTCCTCCTTTGGGTTGATTACTTTTATCCTTGCTGACGCTTCCCATCTGCAGGAGCCAGCAAGTCACAAAGAAAACAGCCCCACCAGGGTACCAGAAAGTGGACAGCAGCTCCACTAAAAGGCTATTACCTAATTTAAATGTCCTCCTAGCTTGGAACGCAAGTCACTTGTGTGCTTCATCTGTCCCCCCTTCCTCCACCACCCCCTGTCGCTGTTTCAGTATTTTAGAAGACAGGAGAACAAAAGAAGCAGTGCCCATTATTTCTAAAAGCAAGGCTTTTTTTAAAACACACACACACACACACACACACACACACACACACACACACACAAACTGAAATGTCTAAGCCCCAGAGTTCAAGCTGGTAGAAGCCAGATCAACTGCTTAAGGTTGCAGTTCAACATCCACTGAGCTGGAAGAAAGTTCCATTGAATGCAGTGGGGCTTACTTCTAGGTAAACATGCGCAAGATTTCTCTGTGGGATTCCGAACCACAGGCATAGCCAATGTGGGGCCCTCCAGAAGTTGATGGACTACAACTCCCATCACCTCTGGCCACGCTGGCGAGGGCTGATGGGACTGGCAGTCCAGCAACAACTGCATTTGTAACAAGGAACGCGTCCCAAAGCGCTGAATTAGATGGAACAATGGCCTGACCCTTTATAGGCGAACATCATACGTTCAGTCTCCTAAAAATACCGTGGAACGTATAAAGCTTGAATGAAAAGAGCTGTAGCTTTGAGATTTCAAACTACGGCCACAACGTATTTGGATGGGAGATATACCAAAATACCCGCAAACCACCTTTTTTGTATCTGTGCCCAGGGACAAGTGGAAATTTTGTTCACCATGTTCTGAATGAGCCCTCTGGGTATAGAGTGGTATATAAATTCGATTGATGATGATGGTGTATAATTATCCTAAGGATTGGTTTCTCAAATGAATTTCCCAGAGAGTTTTATTCCTTGAATAACTGGAAGAAAACAGGTATTTGTTGATGGGGGGAGAGGAATACAGTATATGTAAGGTTTCTACATTTGCCTTAGCAACCTGATGGATCTGACAAAATAACATGTGGTCTTCTTCGCTGAGGCCCACATAGGCTAAAATGTACTTCTAATACTGTTTGTATTTCTGTGATGGCAAACGACCGTTTCAATGCCGAACGGGGACAAGCTTATATTCACAGATACTTGCATCATATGCGTAACCTGTTATATACAAGTCTCCCGGTACCTGGCTAATTCTCTCCAAACCCAGGTGAGGTCTGTGTAACACAATGCTTCTTGCTGTGATGTTTCCCCATGAACATTCTTTTGGGCCCAGGGACAGTATATGTACTTAGTTTCTGTCAGCTGGCTTTCTATAATTTAATTCCCTGCTTTTCAATCAGTAAGACTCCCAGGGCGGCTCACTGGGCAATTAAAAATGTGCAAACAATAGAGCCGAAAACAAACAGCGCAAACGCAGTCCAGCAGCGCAAAAGACAAAAATAAAGCCAAGAGAAACTGAGCAGTGTGAGGGGAAAATAAAACAGAGCGGGGGCGGGGGCGGGGAGGGAACTTGTGACCTTCCAGGATGCTTTGTTTTCCCCAAAGATCTACCACATTTTTCGCTCTATGACACACTTTCCCCCTCCTAAATAGTAAGGGGAAATGTGTGTGCGTTTTATAGAGCGAATGCAGGAGGGAGGCTCTACTCAGCGCTCCCTTTACAGAGTTGCATGGAGCGTGTGTGTGGCTCTTTGGGGCTTTTCCCCGAGGAGGGAGAAGGGCTGCTCTTGGGGGTGCCTTTCTCCCGCTGTCTAGGAGAGGCTGCGCGCGCAGTGGCGTAGCGTGGGTTGTCAGCACCCGGGGCGTAGCGTGGGTTGTCAGCACCCGGGGCAAGGCAAGTAATTTGTGCCCCCTATCTGGGTAGGGGCAGAGAGCTGCGAGTGCGAGCGCCTCCCCAGATGTTGCGGCCGGTGCGGCCGGCCCCCCCTGCACCCCCCACACTACGCCACTGTGCGCACGGCTGTCCCATAAGCCAGGACAGCAAGAGGCTATCCCAGAAGCCAGATCCCTCTTGCTGTTCTGGCTTCTGGGATTCAGAATTTTGTTCTTCTTGTTTTCCTCCTCCAAAAACTAGGTGCATCCTATGGTCTGGTGTGTCTTATAGAGCGAAAAATACGGTATGCCTTTCCCAATGCAAGGCAGTGGAAAGATCTTCATTGCACCCCCAAAAAATATGTGAGGAGAGGGAAGTCCACCCTCACCAATGACCCTTGGGTGTTTGTGACATTTCTCCCATCTTAATCTTTCCTGGGGATTTATGCTATTTTTCCCCTTAGAAGGGGCTAATTAGGCTTCCTCAACCTCAGCCCTCCAGATGTTTTTGGCCTACAACTCCCATGATCCCTAGCTAGCAGGACCAGTGGTCAGGGATGATGGGAACTGTAGTCTCAAAACATCTGGAGAGCCTGGGCTAACCGCAGCCCCAGAATGCAACTGTGGGTGAATTCCTATAGCAAAAAGGAAGCAAACCAATCTCTTCCAGTTTCGCCTCAAGAAAAACAGGCCAAGTACAGTGGTGCCTCGCAAGACGAAAAGAATCCGTTCTGTGATTCTCTTCGTCTAGCGTTTTTTCGTCTTGCGAAGCAAGCCCATTGACAGATTACCGGATTAGCGCTATTAGCACGATTAGCAGCTTTTAGCGGCTTTTAGCAGCTTATCTGCTGATCGGATCAGCTGATAAGCGGCTTAGCGGCTTAGGAAAAGGGGGGGGGAGAAAGGAAAAAAACCCAGCAGGAACTCGCAAGACACTGTCGTCTTGCGAAGCAAGCCCATAGGAAATTTGTTTTGCGAAGCACCTCCAAAACGGAAAACTCTTTCGTTTAGTGAGTTTTCCATCTTGCGAGGCATTCGTCTTGCGGGGCACCACTGTAATACGATTCTGTGTCGGTTGGTACGGCGCTACAATAAAATTTGTAATAGTCTGTTGCAATCACTGAGAAATGTTGGGATTGTTTGGTGTAATTCACTGCGTTCCCAGAGCCTGTATTCATGTGACTATTTTCTGACTGAAGTTTCCACCAGCTGTTAGTATAAGCTGCGGCGGTTAGTCTATTTTAAGAAGTTTGCTAAGTGCATGTACCGCCGGCAGCGCTGTGTTGAATATGTGCTGTTCTGGATAGGGAGTCAAGTAGAAAGCTTCTAGCACCTGATTCCCAACAAAGTCACCCTCATATCAACTTCTTTCATCTAAAACCCAGGCATCTTGTACCAGGGTGGAAAGTTTTCCATTTGGGACAATCTTAAGAGTAACAATTTTCAAAATCTGAGGTGTTATCTTCTTAGGGACACAAATATTAGAGGAAGAGTGTGGCATAGTTCTTAGATGTTTGGACTCGCTCAGTGGTAGAGCACATGCTTTGCAAACAGAAAGTCCAAAGTTCAATTCCTGGCATATGCAGGTATTATTATTATTATTATTATTATTATTATTATTTGCATACTACCCTATACCCATAGGTCTCTGGGTGGTTCAAAGCACTTGACAGCCACTGCCAGCCAGTGTGTAGACAGTCGTTAAATTAGACAAGAGGGGTGATTGGGATGTCTATATATTCGGACCCCAAATCAGAAACTTTTCTGGAAATTGGTAACTTCTGGTACTCACAAGGCTGTCACCCCCTTATCCTCACAAATTCCTCCTAACCTTCGTGTCTCATTCTTCCAATATTTGTATGAGGACACTGAACCTCCGTTACGGAATTATTTGGACCCTGAGCTACTTGAAGAAGCCGGAGGTAAAAATCTAACAGGCTGTGTATCCACCATGGATTTACTACCAGATCTTTCGGTTTGCATTATTTGGCCCAGTCTACACACCCTTCACGGGTGGCGGGTGGCGCTGGGGGTTAAACAAAAAATGCCTCTGAATACCAGTTGCTGGAATGCATCAGTGGGAATGGCCTGTTGCTCCCATGTCCAACTTCTGGGTCAGGGACGTGGGTGGCGCTGGGGGTTAAACCACAGAGCCTAGAACTTGCCTATCAGAAGGTCGCGGTTAGAATCCCCACAATGGGGTGAGCTCCTGTTGCTCGGTCCCTGCTCCTGCCAACCTAGCAGTTCGAAAGCACGTCAAAGTGCAAGTAGATAAATAGGTACCGCTCTGGCGGGAAGGTAAATGCCGTTTCCGTGCACTGCTCTGGTTCACCAGAAGCGGCTTAGTCATTCTGGCCACATGACCCAGAAGCTGTACGCCGGCTCCCTCGGCCAGTAAAGCGAGATGAGCGCCGCAACCCCAGAGTCGGCCACAACTGGACCTAATGGTCAGGGGTCCCATTACCTTTACCTTACACACCCTTCAGAATATGATAGTAAAACAGATCATGCCACTCTAGACTACAGGCGGGGAAAATCATATTTCTGAATGCAAGGGGGGTTCACCTGACACCTTCATTGTACACCTTTAGGCGCCAGGCGAAAACGTTCCTCTTCGACTAGGTCTTGGGCTGATTAACATCTTACACCCTTTTAAATGTGTTTGTGGGAGGGGGTGGCTAGAGGGGGGGGTGGGGTTATTGGTTGGTTTTGTTCTTGTTTTTCTATTGTATTTTGTGTTCCGGTCATGTATTTTTATGCTGTGAGATGCCCTGAGATCTATGGATGAAGGGCAGTATATAGATTTAATAATAATAATAATAATAATAATAATAATAATAATAATAATAATAATAATTGCTATTTGTAGTAGTAGTAGTAGTAGTAGTAGTAAGAAAAAGCAGCACAGCAAGAACCCATCTGGTGGACAAACCTTCCACCCAATGCATTAGTTTTCTAATTGTAGGGAGTTATGGATGTATGTTCAGAAATGGCATCCTTCACTTGCAGTAAGATGCAGTACAGTCTACGCTATTCCCTTTAGGGAGCCAGCTTGTAATGCAGTTGGTGCAAGCAGGCCTCAGAAACAAGATCAGGAGGTACCCTGTGGAGGTATCAAGGTCAGATCGCACGGCACATTGATAATAAGAACGCTACCAAACCTTACAAAGCGGTCTCTCCACTCCCATTATCCACAAGAGCTAGTAATCTGCTCTGATTCAAATGAAAGGCAAGGATCTCTAATTGCCACATTTAGCACCCTGTGTCAAATTTCAGTCCTTGCCTGAAAGGGAAGACGAAAAAGCGCTCTCAGTGGTGTCTGGTGTTCGTTGGGACCAGTAGGGTGGAAGGCAGGGAGCACAGCAATAAGTGGAATCAGAATCAGTGACTACAGCCAATTTTGTCTCTTTCTTCCTCTCTGCTGAGCTCCAATCTGCCTTGCATCCGGTCTCTGGTACTTTCTCCAGAAGGAGCTGACCAGGGTTCTGATCACCTGCAACTTGCCTATTCTCTTTCTAAGTATCACCAGTACCCCTCTGCAGTCCTCACCTATTGGATCTCTCATGCGCACCTACAGTCTATACTGGAAACCACCAATCCAGCAAGGGGTTTGTGAGAAGTAATAAAACCACCCCCTTCCTCTATATCACACCGTGCAACAGATTTTAATGGGAAGCTAATCCTGGCCGAAAAGCAGAGTTCAAAAGAGACACACGCAATAAATAAATAAAAATGTGCCACATGGATCCAGAGATCAGAAGCAGAGTTATCAGCACAAGCAGCATTGCAGGGACTCTCTCCTGGACACTGCACAACTTCTCTGTTCCTATAGGCAACAATGCCCACCATCGCTGTACATCCCCCACAGCACTTTTGCCATGCCCACTCCATACAGCATCACTCAGCTATCAGTGCACTGACTGCCCCACTGATGTTTTGCAAGAACAGTTCCCCATTAGTTCTCCTGACCCTTCGCATCCAGAAGAAACCAAATTGAGATCATTAAGCCACACGCCGAGGTGCAGTTTTTCCTCCCAGCGGGGGACCCTCATTTCCTTCTCCCTGTCATGCCGACATATTCTTAAGAGCCCATGCTTAATTGGATCTTTGTAAGGTCATCATCTGAGTTAGTTCCACCATGAGCAATCACCACTACTAGGGGGTTGACAAATTGCCTTCCTCCAATTTGCAGTCTTCAAGATGGAGGTGGGGCGGAGAGCGGTGGAAAATGAGAAATGGACGTACTTAAGGAGGGGGTTGCTGTTAAGAAAGACTAGGGGCTGCCTCCCTCCCGCTCATCAAAACTGCCCAGAGTTTGTGCATAAAGTGAGAGAACCATAAAGCACGTCAAAGCTCTTAATTCCTTTCTCTCAAAAGAACCTCTTTACACATACATAATTTTTCGTTCTGTGGAACTACACTAGCCCCTCTTGTATATGGTTACCAGATTGTTTTCAATGAATCAGGGGACACTTTTTAAATTTTTTTGAAGCTGAGTAGCAACAGGGAGTCAGTAGTGGGGATGGTGAGGCAAAAGACACTGGGCCCAAGCACACATGCATATTGTATAAAGGTGCAAATCTCTTCTTTCACACCCTGTGAAACATAAATGCGCAGAGTTTTTTTTAAAACTGGGCAACGGTGCGCCGCGTGCCTGTGACTCCCGAGCCTTCCCCCTTTGTTTTGACAGATCAGGGGAGGATCGGGAGTCATGGGCAGGTGGCTGTTGCTCAGGAGGGGCCAGCCTGTTAGCGCAGTTGGGAGCTGCTCGCTGCCATGGCACAGGAAAAATGGTGGGCACCATGGCAGCGAGCAGCTCCTGAAGCCAGCCACACCCAACTGCGCTAACAGGCTGGCTCCGGGCTGCTGAGGCTGCCACTGCCACGTTTCCCGGGGACAGATTTGTGATTTTGGGGACATCCCAAGGATGGAATTTGTCCGGGACAGATTTGCAAATCCGGGGACTGTCCCTGGGAACTGGGGATGTCTGGTAATCCTACTCTTGTAGTGTGTGGCAAATGCTATTCGGAAGCCCCCAGGTGTGGTGGTAGAATACATCAAGCGGGATTAGTGGCCACTGTAGAGCCTCTATGAGAAGCCCAGCTGCTGGTAGGAACAGAAGCTGCCTTTGGCTGTAGAGGAGAACATACCCATTGTGGCAAGAAGCCACTAATAGCATCCATGAGTTTGCTCAACCCTCTTTCAAAGCCAACCAAGTTGGCGTTCATCACTGCTTCTTGAGGGAGTGCATCCCCTAGTTTAGCTCTGCACCCCACCCTGTGGCCTCTATTTACGATGGATCTGGTTGCTGTGGGCTGAGGAGGGATTCTACCCTGAATGGAACCTGGGATCTTGGCATTTTGCCTTATTCATAGCATGGTGGCGCCCGCCCTGTGGAATGCCCTCCCATCGGATGTCAAGGTGATGGACAACTACCTGACATTCAGAAGACATCTTAAGGCGGCCCTATTCAGGGAAGTTTTTAATGTATGATATTTTAGTGTTTTCTGGTTTCTGTGGAAGCCGCCCAGAGTGGCTGGGGAAACCCAGCCAGATGGGCGGGGTACAAATAATAATAATAATAATAATAATAATAATAATAATAATAATAATAATTATTATTATTATTATTATTATTATTATTATTATTATTCTGTCCTCATCTTATGCACAGTGTTCCATCATAGCATAACTGGTTCTGGTGGTGCGTTAGCCAAGGGCTGTAACTAGCGGGTAAACTCCCTGCATAGCCCCACAGGGCATCCTCTTAAGAGTCCTTGGGATTAAGGGCTGGTGGGTCAGCCAATCTCAGGACCAGCACGCAGCTATGTTTCCAGGTTGCAGGTGACAGGCAGATCACCACTGGTTGTCCTAAAGACAGAGGTCTGACTCCCTATAAGTCAGCTTCCTGCATTCCTATGATCTCGGCACATGGGCAGACCTATAAGCAAAGAAGCACTCCTTCTTTGGGTTCCCAAGCCATTTAAAGAAAACGTAATCATGCTGTTTGCCACTGTCATATGAAGAGCACTGCAGGATCAGACCAAAGGCCCATGCTCTTTCCTACTATGACCAACCAGCTGCTTATTGAACGTTCACAAGCACTCTTGGAAGTGAAACAGCACTCTTCTGTTTAAACATATAGCCTCTGATACTGGAAGTAGTATATATTATAAGTCACTTTGGGATGCCTCATGGAAAGCTATGATGATGATGATGATGATGATGATGATGATGATGATGAAGCCATTGTGGCCAGTAGCCTTTGACAACCTCATTCTCCATCAGTTCAATTCTCTAGTTCCATTTTCTCTGCTGATTTTTTGTGTGTCATTTTGTCATATTTGCATCCCTACCTGACATAGAGGGAACGTTTCTGATTGGTTCGCAGGGAGCCCGACCCAGAACTCATGCTGTGATTCATCATCTGTTCACGCAGGTCATGGATTTTGGCCTCAAATCGAGCGTACTCTGAAAAATAATGCAAATAGATCAATCAATTAATGAACCCTTAGCAATCACCAGCTCATCATTACATCCCCCCCCTTTTCTTTTAGTGAGACTGATTAAACATGGAAGACTGTGATCACGATAAGGTCGGACCACATGCCAAGAATCTGGGCCAATTGATCAGTCTGCATATTTAAGGTCATTAAGAAGAATGTGAACAGTCCACCACGTTTAAAAACAAAATAGATATACAAAGCTCCTAAACAGCAATTGCCATGAAAGGAAAGGCTAACTAAAACCTCCAGCAAAGTATCACACTGGAATTGGCTAGGCACATGATAAAAGCTGTGTAACGGCAAAGTTTAATGGACTAATCAATTAAGTGATGCAATGAATGAAGACCTAATCACATATTAAGCTGTAATCACTAATGAAGATCTGACATCGATTAAAAATAGGGACGGCAGCAAGCAACGATTCCAGCATTCAGTGTGGGGGAAAGAACACAAGAACATAAGAAGCTCCCTGCTGAATGAGGCCAGTTGCCCATCTAGTTCAGCACCCATGAAAATCTGTTTCTGCCCATTCACAGCCCCCATCTCCAGCCTATTGCTACCTGAATTGATTCAGTCTCTAGCTCCAAGGCTCAGGAAAGAGGCAGAAAGGCTGGACACTCTCTCTGTCCCCTCTCCTAAATATTTGCCTTGTACCCCCACGAAACACCCCCGTCTGGGGCTAAAGGGAGCCTAAAGGAGTGTGTGATTGCACTCAGCTTGTGACCCTCTGGCAAGACTGGCCTACCTAGGCTGGCTGTTGTGGAAAGGTGGGAGAAATATATAGGCGTGTGCTGTCTGAGAAGCTTCTGGTGGTTATGAAGCCATCACTGATTCACACTTCACTTCTATGAAGCCCCACCAAGATGTGGGGCAGCCCCATGTAGTAAGGAACTGCAGCCTTCCTCAAAGTCTTTCTTTGCTATTCCCATTTCCGATGCCTGCTAGTGCAACCAGTGCATACAAAGATTATGTGGTCTGTTGCAGGCAAAACAGTCCAAATGTGAGATTGATGGAGGACCATTGTTGCAACATCTGCTTTGCATCTTCTTCAGGATCACTTCTGCAGTAAAAGAAAGCCAAATGGGCAGCCACTACATCCAAGCCAAATAACTTTCTTGTGCCAGCCATTGGCCATGACAAATCTGAATAACAAAGAACACAAGCAAAAGGGGTGTCACGCTACATATAATGGTCTTTATTTAGATCTCTGTGTCTCCCTTACAGTTCAATGCTATACTGTCCAGGGTGATCTTTAATAATAATAATTTATTTATATCCCGTCCTCCCCAGCCGAAGCCGGGCTCAGGGCGGCTAACAACAAGAAAACAGTACAAAAGTACAGCATAAACAACTCTAAAATCATTCATTATAAAATTAATTAATTCAAGCCACTGGCAACCATTGGGCCAGAGCTCCGCGAAGATTGCCGAGGGAGGGAGTCAGGCTGTGCCCTGGCCAAAGGCCTGGTGGAACAGCTCTGTCTTGCAGGCCCTGCGGAAAGACGTCAAGTCCCGCAGGGCCCTGGTCTCTTGTGGCAGAGTGTTCCACCAGATCAGAGCCACAGCCAAAAAAGCCCTGGCTCTAGTTGAGGCCAGCCTAACTTCTCTGTGGCCTGGGACCTTCAAGATGTTTTTATTTGAAGACCGTAAGTTTCTCTGTGGGGCACAGTGGTGTAGCGTGGGGGCTGCAGGGGGGCCCGGCCGCACCGGACACAACATCTGGGGGTTAGGGTTAGGGGGTGCAAATCCACGGGTTAGGGGGTGCAAACCCACAGGTTAGGGGGCGCAAATTACTTGCCTTGCCCCGGGTGCTGACAACCCACACTACGCCACTGGTGGGGCATACCAGGAGAGGTGGTCCCGTAGGTACGAGGGTCCTAGGCCGTATAGGGCTTTAAAGGTTAAAACCAGCACCTTAAACATGATCCTGTACTCCACCGGGAGCCAGTGCAGCTGGTATAGCACCGGGTGAATGTGATCTCGCAGTGAAGACCTCGTAAGGAGTCTCGCTGCGGCATTCTGGAGTTTCTGGGTCAGTCTCAAGGGCAGCCCCACGTAGAGCGAGTTACAATAATCCAGTCTGGAGGTGACTGTCGCGTGGATCACAGTGGCTAGGTCAGGGCGAGAGAGGTAAAATGGTGACTTTATGAGCCACTGAAGTGTTTACATCACTAAGAAGCCAAAGGACCTTCTCTGCAGGGAAGAGACATCTTTTCTGTACGGAGAATGGTAAGCCTCCTGGGTCCAATGTATAGTGGGCAATGTAGTAAACTGTGCAAGATGTCTTCCACCTGTGGTTGCTCACATATACAGAGTCTGTCTTCGTACAGTACCCTGTTATATTGTCCATCTAGGATGCCAGAGGGCATAGCTTGAAAACGCAACTCAGTAAAAGCGAATCTAAGTGAGGCTGGCTGGAGATTTGACAGCCACTACACAAAGTCTCTGTGTCTTCATATTTTCTTCCTTATCACGTTAGGTAACATTCCCTGATATCACACTGACTAAATGACCGCAGGAAAGAACCAAAGTGGAGAAATTAAGTAACTTACACACTCTACCTAACTAAATGCATAAATTACGTTGTCATTACATTATTCCAACCCATTCATTTCAATGAAAAGGCAATGCAATGCATACTGGGGTGGGTGGGTGGTGGAGATGGAAGCCGTGATCGACTACATATCATTTGCAGACCAAAAGCAACCGCGGGAAATACCGATCGAAGTTGCTGCACTGATTTCCGTTCCGGACATAGGACATGGGAGGCATAAGCAAACATCAGCATTTTTTGTTTCTGTTTTCGTTGCAATCCTTTGACCTCTCCGTCCGCAGGTTCCCCATCACTTCCCTGCTACATGGAGTGGTGTATCCACTGGCCCCACCCTGGTCCCACTAGCCTGGAGATGTACTAAATCAGTACAGTGGTACCTTGGTTCCCGAACAGCTTAGGTTTCAAAGAGGGACAGAGCACATCATTCAAGACACCCCAAGGTACCATGGCACACTGGTTGAAAACCACTGCATTAGCCCATAACTGGCAAAATTTGACCACCACAATTGCAACTGCGTCCCTGTGGCTTTGTTCTAAGCTACACTATTTCCATGGTTTTGAATTCCTATTCTCCCCAGCCCCCTACTTTTTCACCATCTGCAGCATTTCCAGGTTCAGATGGCAGCTCCGGATCTCTGTCCACAAATCTCCTATCATGTGAGAACATTTTTATTTGAAGGCTCATGAAGAGAATACTCTTGAGCATGTACTGATAGACTGCCCTCTTCCCATCACCACCAAGGCCATCACCTTCCTCACGCTAGCCTGTACGTGCAAGGAGAGAATAGTCCTTCTCTCTTTCTCATTCTGAAAGTCTTAAGAGCTGAACTTCACTTCTACAGAAAGCTTGAAACTCATTTCCAGAGGACTCTCTTTGTAACATCTGAAGTGGCTCATTGTCTGTACCTTGTCCCCTGACTGCAGATGTTCTAGCTAGCTAGCTAGCTTTAGTTCTATATAAAGATATTTCATTTTCAGCACAGCCTTTCTCTTTAATAAATAATGTAGAAATTCCATGCAAGTAGACGTGGGAGTTGACATCTATATTTAGACTCCGATGGGCAGAGTGAGGAGTAAGATCAAAAAGCTAAGTCTCAGATAATGCAGCATCAGATGATCAGCAGTTTCCATTCTAAGCAGAACTGAACTCCCACATGAACTTGAGCAATACAGTATTTCTTTGCTCTAGCCCCCCGCCCAGCCCAGTTCACGTGGATACACCCTGCGAGACTGCATTTCTGTTCGAGGATGTGCAAAACCTTTCACTCGAGCTTCAAGGTTATTTCTTCCTTCTTATATCAGCATGGAATACATCTTTGCAACAGTGGATTTGAAATTTCCGCAACATGGATCCGAATCACTGATACACAGGGCATACAGTATGTCTTAAGAGCCACAATTGTGCAGCATGTTGTATTCACTTTGTTTTTCAAGGCTATTTGTCCTTTCTGACATTGCATGTTCAGAACATTTATCTGCAAAACCGGATCTGAACAATTGCACAAATCACCGTTTCACATGGCATGTCCAGAACTGAGCACCAGGTTGATCCTTCAAAGGGACAGTGGTATATTTTGCTGTTTTGCAACTTTGAACCCACTGATAGGCATTTAGGTGCAGAATTCCTAAACCCAGAACTGGAGTACAGCTCAGTGTGAATTTCAAAAAGATGGCTGTGCTTTAGTGTTCCTATTGTTTTAAAATGTTAAAAGTTCACTGTTAAATGCGAACTGTCTCTCCTCCATCCCTGATCACAACTGCCTGAGCTGAGAAGGTGCTCAAAGGATTTTTATTCTTTCATTCTTAGCCTTGCAGAGCCACTCTTCTGCACTAGGCTCCAGCTGGCGGACTTTAGGACTCTAATTAAAAACCCCCAAAGATGATCTTGCAAGTCTGAAGTCTGCCCACTGCTGCTGCAAATAATGAAGCCGATTTCTTTTCAGCGTGGGAAGGGAGTTAGCCACTGAAGCAGCCGAAGGATCTTGTGACAGGATCACCCACTTAAAGCGATATTGCTTTCTGAATTTATCCCAAACCAAGATATTAAAAGCACAGGATATCTGATGGAGGTGCAGGGAGGGAACTGAGATGCATAACCCTGTGATGACAAAGCACATTTTAGTGACTGAATCAAATTGCTATTTCTCGTTCCCTTCTTTCCCACCTCCTCTTCCCTCTTCCTGGATCCATTTAAGTCAGGGCTGGGAAAGCTGTTGTTGGAGTCCAATGACACCTGGAGGGTCACAGTCTCCCCATTTGTGGTTCATGGAGAAGGGCTGGAGCTCAGTGGGACAGCATCTGCTTTGCATGTATAAGGTCTCAGGTTCAACCGCCGACAGCTCCAGGGAGGTCCTCAAGGAGGGCACAGATCTGCATATGTTAATTTAGATACTGTATATAGCTGCCAATTTAAAAAGGAGAAAAACCATAGGTCTGACCGTAGTGGGGACCAGGGGACCACTTGGTTCAATGCACGGTCTAGGTGCTGCTAATTGTACAATGATTCTTCAACATCAACTTCGTTGGACTGGTCATCTTGTGTGGATGCCTGATGATCATCTTCCAAAGCAACTACTCTATTCCGAACTTAAAAATGGAAAGCGTAATGCTGGTGGTCAACAAAAGAGGTTTAAAGACTGTCTCAAGGCAAATCTTAAAAAATGTAGTATAGACACCGTCAACTGGGAAACACTGGCCTGCGAGTGCTCCAGTTGGAGAACAGCCTTTACCAAAGGTGTCATGGGCTTTGAAGACAATGGAACTCATGACGCAAGGGAGAAACGTGCTAAGAGGAAGGCACGCTTGGCAAATCCACACCGTGATCAACTCCCGCCCAGAAACCAATGTCCGCACTGTGGAAGGACGTGTGGATCCAGAACAACGATGGCTTTAGCAGGGTTTTGGGTGCGACACTCCTCTTTTGTTTATTGAAATATTTCTAGAGCATACTTTCATTTAAAAAAAAATAAGCAGATACTCAGCGCCATGTTCTCTGAGCTATAGTGAACTGTAAGAATTGTTTCCCAGAGTTCTACATTTATTCACTATTCAAGGCATATATATTCTACCCTTTTGCCTCAAAAGCTCCTAGAAAGGCTTACAAATCTGTAAGAAAAGCACAGTCTCTGCCCTTAGGATCACAAAAGACACAGCATGAGAAAGAAAAAGCGAGGAGGAAGGAAAGGGGAAAGAACAGACTTAGGCGCATATATATATATATATATATATATATATATATATATATATATATAATCATTAATGCCACAAGGCTCTTGTAATGACCAGGTTGTATGAAACAAGCTACTTGCTGTTCAAAAAGTAGGGGTAGAGGTAGCTTGGACTGAAGATGGAAGCTTCTTGGTCATTAAAAAAATAATGTTATTTCTTGTAAAAAACACTTTCCATTTAGTAAGGTAGGACATCCCAGAGAAAATTTTAATGACAAAAGCTTTTTAAAGAGGCACTGCTAACTAGGCTCAGAGTTAGCATCAAATAAATCATTTCACTACTATTGCCACAGACACAAACTCCCCCCCTCAAACTAATCAACAAAGCTTTACAGCATTTTCCCCACTTCTAAGATGGTTACTAGTTCAGAGAGGGTTCAGATGTAATACCATGCTTCTATAAGAGGCTGAATTTGAAGGAACATAGATAGAAAATTATGGAATGAAAAATCCAGATATAGTTTCTATGAAAGATGCACACCAAGAGGAGCCTAGCGTCTTCGCTATGAATCCTTCCCATTAAAACTGTGCTATGAATCTTTCCAATGGAAACTGCATTGATGTTCCATTCTGACGTAGGTTTTTAAAAAAATGTGTATCGCTCAACATTTGTCGTTCCATCATTATTCTTGTGGAAGCAAATCTCTTTATTTTAGAAACTGTCTTTCAAATAGAACATGATCTTATTTGTCCAAGACCCGCAGGATGTCTGTTTGCACAGAGGCCTGCACAAACAGAATCAGGTTACAGAGGACTCAACAAATTTGGACAAACTGAAGTTTCAGATCACCAAGGTCAAGGTCAAGGTTGATTCAGTGCTCTGGTCACCTCTGAATTCACAATGATGTCAACAGATACTACAACAGGGATATTTAAAGTCAATGTGAACAGTTTTTGTTTTTTTTACTGCTCTCTTTAAATTTTGAAGTTTTGATTCTTTTCAAAACTTTTGATTGGAATTCTTATTTTTGTGTGCTCTTCTCTGGGCACAGTCATCTAGTTTTACTCAGAGTAAACCCACTGAAAATAATTAACTGGACTGAGGGGATAGCAATCTTAGACGCAAGAAGCTGGCTTCAGTAAGCCAGTGTAGCTTAAGGAATAACAACAACAACAACAACAACAACAACAACAACAACAACAACAACAACAACATTTTTTATTTATACCCATCTGGCTGGGTTTCCCCAGCCACTCTGGGCGGCTTCCAACAAAGTATTAAAATACAGTGGTCTGTTAAACATTAAAAGCATCCCTAAACAGGGCTGCCTTCAGATGTCTTCTAAAAGTCTGGTAGTTGTTTATCTCTTTGACATCTGGTAGGAGGACGTTCCACAGGGCCGGTGCCACTACCGAGAAGGTGCTCTGCCTGGTTCCCTGTAACTTGGCTTCTCGCAGTGAGGGAACTGCCAGAAGGCCCTCGGCGCTGGACCTCAGTGTCCGGGCAGAATGATGGGGGTGGAGGCGCTCCTTCAGGTATACTGGACCGAGGCCGTTTAGGGCTTTCAAGGTCAGCAGCATCTTTTTGAATTGTGCTTGGAAATGTACTGAGAGCCAATAAAGTTATGCCAGATTCAAACTCTGCTTAGCAGCAAGGTTACCGCTGGCTGAGATGTCAGGGGCAGAGGAAGGGGGGTACAGTGGGGGCGGGCCGCGCCGGGTGTCACCACTGAGGGTGTGTGTGACAAAATGCACTCACCATAGGGCCAAACAAACCCGTGTTGCAAAGAGAATGTCAGCAATGTCTAGGCAACACGATGACCATGTACATACATAATAGACAATCTTTACAGAATTCCTTCAAACCATAACAAGTATGAAATGAACTCTTTAGACTGGAAGACACAAGATCTACCCACTCAGAATGGCAGATGAAGGTGATAGACTACATGGGACTGGCTGAAATGACTGGCAGAATCCGAGACCAGAGGAAAGAGACGGCGGAAGAAGATTGGAAGAAATTTAAAATCTATCTTAAGAGATATTGTAAAATTAATGAGTGTTAAAATGTTATGATTATAGAAAGTAAGTGGATTACAGTTGTAAAGATTAAGTTAAAAGAAAAGAAAAGAATACAACTAGATAAAATTAAGGGTGAGGATTTGCTGAATTAAATTTGAAATTGGAATGCAGAAAGGGGAGGTATGAGGAGGTCGGTGAAGTAAGTTTTAAGAAAATAAGGTTTTGAAATTATACTTGTTTGTTTTTGTGTTTGTTTGTAGTGAGTATGTTTATATAATTTGTGAAAATTCAATAAATATTATTATTAAAAAAACCCAAAATGAACTCTTTAGTCTCAAAGCCTCTGAAAATCTTTAAATGAAGCAAGGTACCAGACTTTGTATGATGAAAGATAAGCTGTGAAGTTTTGTGTATTCAGCAAATATGAAGTCCAAGACTGAACAGTGATTCCAGATATGGACTACTGTTTCGTAGAATTCTTCGTCAGCGTGGTGGGAGGATATAGAATTGCTTCATAAACCCATCTTATTTCAAATGAATGCAAGTAAATGAAAATATCAAATGCTGTGGAACAGTGCTCATGTAATGATGTAGTCACCATGGGGCCTGCCGCACGCCCAAGCCACGTGTCTCTCCTGGGAGTGATGCAGTGGCTTGGGCACCCGAAGGCTCCACGTTGCCCCAAACGGTCCGCCCGCTGCCTCCCCCCCAGCTGTAGGGTGGCTGAGTGGGAGGAGACAGGCAGACTCCTCAGAGGCCCCATGGAACGTCCTGCCCCAGCTCATCCCACCCCTGGGCGCAGGACACACGCGCCGCCCCAGGAGCCCAATCGACTTGCTCCGCCGCTGGATGTCCTAAGCCCGGCAGATGGAAAACAAGTTTTTAAGACAGTGTTTGAGTTGCACCAGCTTTTTTGCTGGCTTAACTCATGCTGGGATGCCAGGTCATGTGACTGATCTGAACAGGCTTAGAATCAAACCTAAGGTTCAAGGGATATTTGCACCAGTCCTGCTAATTATTAGCTAGCTAGGCATCTACTGCATCAGACCTGTGCTCCGACTCAGACAGTTGGAATACAGAGTGACAACTTTCAGCTCACTTAACCCCCGTCCCAATCTGATGCAGTGTGAGAAAGCAACAGCAGCTTCTCCTGCATGGGAGCTCCATCTTCTCTTGTTGGAAAATAAATAATAATAATAATAATAATAATAATAATAATAATAATAATAATACAGTAGTAATAATAATAATAATTTATACCCCGCCTTCTGGCTGGGTTTTCGTAGCCACTCTTGGCGGCTTCCAACTGAATATTAAAAGCAATACAGCATCAGACATTAAAAACTTCCCTTAACAGGGAAGTTGTCTTTTAAAAGTAAAATAGTTTTTTTATTGCCTTGATATCTGTTGGGAGAGCATTCCACAGGGCGGGTGCCACTACCGAGAAGGCCCTCTGTCTGGTTCCCTGTAACCTCACTTCTCGTAGCAAGGGAACCGTCAGAAGGCCCTCAGCACTGGACTTCAGTGTCCGGGCTGGATGATGGGGGTGGAGATGCTCCTTCAGGTATACAGGACCGAGGCCGCTTAGGGCTTTAAAGGTCAGCACCAACACTTTGAATTGTGCTTGGAAATGTACTGGGAGTCAATGAAGATCTTTCAGGACCAGTGTTATATGGTCTTGGCGGCCACTCCCAGTTACCAGTCTAGCTGCCTCATTCTGGATTAATTGCAGTTTCTGAGACACCTTCAAAGGTAGCCCCACGTAGAGCACATTGCAGTAGTCCAAGCGGGAGATAACTAGAGCATGCACCACTCTGGTGAGACAGTGCACAGGTAGGTAGGGTCTCAGCCTGCATACCAGATGGAGCTGGTAAACAGCTGCCCTGGACACAGAATTAACCTGCGCCTCCATGGACAGCTGTGAGTCCAAAATGACTCCCAGGCTGTGACCTGGTCCTTCAGGGGCACAGTCACCCCATTCAGGACCAGGGAGTCCTCCACACCGGCCCACCCCCTGTCCCCCAAGAACAGTACTTCTGTCTTGTCAGGATTCAACCTCAATCCGTTAGCTGCCATCCAACCTCCAACCGCCTCCAGACACTCACATAGGACCTTCACCTGTGTTGGAGAAGGAAGGTAGCTCAGTGGTAGAGCAGAAGGCGCCAGGTTCAATTCCCAGCAGCTCAAGGTAGGGCTTGGAAGAATCTGGACTGGACCTTGTTGTTAACCAATTCCTGTCCTCATCTGTCTTTATAACACTGTGTTTTACGTCTCCCCTCTCCCCTTGCGATGCTGCTTTCCTGTTTGCTTTATGCATTTTTGCCTTCTGCTTTCAGATGCTAAGCTTTTCAGAAATGCTTTGAAATAGCATTAACGTGGAAAGGAATGTGTAAGAGAAACCAAGCGTCAGCTGTAACCAATTTTTGAGTGTGCCTCTTTCTCCTCCAGGGTACCATGGTGAATGGCTGAGGTAACAGCTGTGCCATACTTCTGAAGGGCAGTGGAGCCTGAGAGAGGCGGGGGCGGCAACAGGATTCTCTGCCAGTGTCCAGTTGTGTTTGAAGGCCTGTCAGGATTCTGCATATCTGCTGCCCCCTGTCAACGTGTCTTTGCACTAGAGGCTGACTCTGATCTTCTCTGTCACTGCGATTTCTGTGGGGTCTCAACTCCATGGAAGCTTCCCCTCCAGGGGAGCTTAGAATCTTAAGCCTTAGCTGGCCTCCAGCGCTGCCCTATGAACGATGCCAAGATCTTCTGTTTGCCAAGGCTCCGAGAAAGCTTGCTCAAGAGAGACCTGTTTTAATTAATATTTTAATTTCCTCGAGAAGATTGAGCAGGTTGAGGGTTGAGCAAACGCACAGTGGCTTTCCATTTCTCTGTACTTCTAACATGCGGAGGTTGTTTCTTCTCTCGCCTGTCCTGAATGGAAATCTGTTGGGTGGTAAGCACCAGCGGTCAGCTGATGGAGGAGGCCAGTCTGCGATCATGCTGATAACAGCAACCTGATTTGTAGAAATCAGCAGGCAACCCTTTTCACAGCATGGGGATAAATGATAACTAGCAATGTCTAAGCACTGATATATTGCGAACTCAGAGCATAGCTACAGTGGCAGCCCAAAATGCTGACAACTCTACTTTGCCTTGCATCTAATAAATAAATAAGTCTAATTCCAGAGCTGCTGTTTTTCAAAATTCAGCCCCTTCCCTTTTGATAATAATAATAATAATAATAATAATAATAATAATAATAATTACAATTACAGGTGCTATTTTTCTAGAAATAGCCAGAGCTGGAGCTCACCACAAACTTCTCCCTTGTTTTCTTAGAATCAGTGGCGTAGCGTGGGGGGGTGCAGGGGGGGCGGCCGCACCGGGCGCAACACCTGGGGGTTAGGGTTAGGGTGCGCAAATCCACGGGTTAGGGGGCGCAAATTACTTGCCTTGCCCCGGGTGCTGACAACCCACGCTACGCCACTGCTTAGAATGTTAATGGCTCCCACCTGAGAGGTGAGCACTGGCTGGGAAAAAAGCCCTGATTATTAGTGTTATTATGCATGTGGGACAGCTCTTAGGAAGAAGAAGAAAAGAATAAATAAATCCTGTTTATTTAACTGGTGTGCAGTCCAAAACACCAGCAACACTGGATGCTGAAGACTGGAGGAAGTTTAGGGTAGCATCTCAACCATATGCAAGATGAGAGGAGAGGACCATGGATGGGGTGGAAGCTCGCTGGTTGGAGCAGAGGTCAGGAGAATCACTGTTGCTTCCTGGGAGTGAGAGGGATGAGGTGGAGGGGAGGTCAGTGTGGTGCAAACATGCCAACAGAACCAACCCAGGGCTCCTGCCAATGCATTTGCATTGTACTGATCTCTCTGCTGCCTTGCCCCTCCTGCTCTCCATTCCCAGCAAGGAACAGCGACCCATCTGCTGGGAAGCCAGCAAGATGTCTCCACCCCAACTGATAAGCTGCTTCTGATTCTTTCACATAGAACAGGGCTGAGGAACCTCTGGCCCATGGATCTAATTAGGCAAAGGTCCGTATAGTTAAAGCTATGGTTTTCCCAGTAGTGATGTACGGAAGTGAGAGCTGGACCATAAAGAAGGCTGATCGCTGAAGAATGGATGCTTTTGAATTATGGTGCTGGAGGAGACTCTTGAGAGTCCCATGGACTGCAAGAAGATCAAACTGATCCATTCTGAAGGAAATCAGCCCTGAGTGCTCACTGGAAGGACCGATCCTGAAGCTGAGGCTCCAATACTTTGGCCACCTCATGAGAAGAGAAGACTCCCTGGAAAAGACCCTGATGTTGGGAAAGATGGAGGGCACAAGGAGATGATAGAGGATTAGATGGTTGGATAGTGTTCTCGAAGCTACCAGCGTGAGTTTGACCAAACTGCGGGAGGCAGTGGAAGACAGGAGTGCCTGGCATACTCTGGTCCATGGGGTCACGAAGAGTCGGACATGACTAAACAACAACAAAAGTTCCTCCAAATGGCAGATGGTGCCATTTTTAATAAACCATGCCTCCCTGCCACTCAGGTGCCATCATCTGCTGTTACTTGTCAATCACCCTAGCTGATAGGATTGATTTCTGCCTCAATTTCTGTATTCATTTACCACTTTGTGGCTATGGCATTTGCTTACCACAACTTCATCAGAGGATAGAAGTGACCTCATTTTCACTTTAAGTAATGATGGTACTCACTGGTAGAAACACACACTTTTATTACTTATAAAGGGAATCCCCATATCAGCTGATGACATATTGTTTCTCTAGAGCTTTTTGTTTTCCTAGGCTGTGATGTTTTACAGTTTACATTTTTTATTTATTGGTTTCTTTCTTTCTTTGATTTTTGTTTTCTCTATACTTCCAGATCACGGGTGTCAAACACAAGGCCCGCGGGCCGAATCTGGCCCGCCAGACCTCGTCATGTGGCCCGTATAGCCGCCGCCCGCCTTAACCATTTATTCTCGCTTTTTTTTTTTACACAAGAAAGCTGCCTCTTCAGCGCATGCGCGGCAGCCTACAAGCCAGAGAACGTCTGCCCTCTAGTGGTGCCGGCCGTTCTACACAGGAAACCTCCACTTTACATGCATTCCTACAGATACAACCGGCCCTTTGAGGGTGACCAAACTGCTGATGTGGCCCCCGATGAATTTGAGTTTGACACCCCTGTTCCAGATGCTTAAAACTAAGAAAATATTTTGAAGGAAAGAAGAAGGGAACTGTGACATAATTATGTTGTGAACTGGTATACAAATAATAATAATAATAATAATAATAATAATAATAATAATAATAATAATAATAATAATTGTAGCAAGTGGCACGCAATAATTTAAGCAAACGAGCACAGTGGTCCACAGTACAGTGAAGTTCAGTGAATAGCACAGAATCAGTGCTCTAATTGTCAACAACCTTTAAAAAAGAAGATCCTAATCTGCAATACAAAGAATCAATTACTTTTTCTTTTAGAAGCAGCTCGAGACAACTTGTTGCCCCAAACTGGAACTCTTTTGAACATTTGCAAAAAACAAAAAGTTTGGACCATAGCACTTTCAGAAAAGCTGACCAAGGAAATTAAAGCTTTAGCTGGAAAGTGAGACAAGGACAGTTTTATAGAGACATGGTACCCTTTCATCACATACTCAACAGACTATCACATGCAGTGTTTCCCCATAGGATTCTATACTTTGGGGAAGGTTTGTTATGCAGGGTTTTCTGTATGCAGAATCGTTGCTGTTCTGCATATAAAGGTAAAGGGAGCCCTGACCATTAGATCCAGTCATGACCGACTCTGGGGTTGCGGCGCTCATCTCACTTATTGGCCAAGGGAGCCGGTGTGCAGCTTCCGGGTCATGTGGCCAGCATGACTAAGCCACTTCTGGCGAACCAGAGGAGTGCACGGAAACGCCGTTTACCTTCCCACCAGAGCGGTACCTATTTATCTACTTGCACTTTGCCGTGCTTTTGAACTGCTAGGTTGGCAGGAGCAGGGACCGAGCAACGGGAGCTCACCCTGTTGCGGGGATTCGAACCACCGACCTTCTGATTGGCAAGTCCTAGGCTCTGTGGTTTAACCCATAGTGCAACCCGCATCCCTGCATATAGTCTGCATATAGTCTCACCTAAAATAGGCTAGCACTAGACATGAAAATAAAGGTGAAAAGCACCAAACACCCCCTTTAAAAATATGTCTGGAACTAACTTCCAGAGAGAACTGCTTCCACAGCTCTGTAGCAGGATCAAGCGCTTAGTTGGTACAAATCTGCAGCGAGGAAAAGAGCCAAAGGAACAGATGGGAGGGGATGAAAAACCGGCGACTTGCTAATTATCCTTACACCTTAGTCATGCTGCTGAATCAACACCCGAATCTGGAAAGACTCTACTACAAAGCTTGGGCAGGGCTGAAATCACCACACGGACTTTGAAGTAAGTACAACAAATTCAATAGCTGTCAGCAGTGTGCCAAGCCGCCATAAAATATGCAAATCCAAGCTCTTATACCTCCCAGTTCTCATTACACACTAAGTAATGAGAGCAGCAACCACTTAATTAAAAATAAATTTGTGGGGAAGCTTTGTGGAAATAAGCAGCAGCCCTCTTGGCTCTTCTGTATGGAGTCTTGAGCAGCCGAGGACGTAGTCTGAAAGCGAACTGGGGGTGGGCTGGGGTGGCAACGAGAGTGCAAACTGCTGCAGGGATCGAGGGACCTGAATTCCCACCATAGCTGATCGACTACAAGGAATTGGCAGAAATGACTGGCAGAATCCGAGACCAGGGAGAAGAGTTGGTGAAAGAAGACTGGAAGAAATTTAAAGACTATTTACAGAAATATTGTAAAATTAATGAATGTTAGAAGGATGTTGGATAGAAACTAAGGGGTTTCCAGCTGTAATGCTTTAGGAGATACGAAAAAAAGGTTTATAAATGGGTAAAAGCTTAATGGTAAGGATTTGCTGAACTAACAAATTGAAGTGGAATACAAAGAAGGGAGGTATGAGGAGGTCTGGGGAAATAAGCGTATGGAAGATATGTTATGGAAAATTATTTGTTTTTTAACTGTTTTTATGTTGTATTTTGTTTCTTTTTATTTTTTATCTTTTTTCATTGTTATATCTTAAAAACTTTAATAAATATCTTTATTTATTAAAAAAAAAATATGAATTCCCATCATAGCACTGGGCTGGATTCTCTGCCCAGCCCAGCACCACAGTGAGAATGGTCATCACCCTTTCTCTCTTCTCATTGACTGATCTGATGAAAAGGGGCGGAGGCAATGTTTGATTTGTGTGTCCCTGTGTCTGTCTGCATGTGTACATGTCTACCTGCAGGCTTGTTTGCATGTTGCTCTGAACACAGGTTCAAACCGCCTCTACGTTACGTACAAGCTTTTGTGTGACTGTGTAGCAAATATAGCACTTCCCATGTATGAAAGAAGGACGCGGGTGGCTCTATGGGCTAAACCACAGAGCCTAGGACTTGCTGATTGGAAGGTCGGCGGTTCGAATCCCTGCGAAAGGGTGAGCTCCCATTGCTCGGTCCCTGCTCCTGCCAACCTAGCAGTTTGAAAGCACATCAAAACGAGATAAATAGGTACTACTCCGGCGGGAAGGTAAACGGCGTTTCCGTGTGCTGCTCTGGTTTGCCAGAAGCGGCTTAGTCATGCTGGCCACATGACCCGGAAACTGTATGCTGGCTCCCTCGGCCAATAAAGTGAGATGAGCGCCGCAACCCCAGAGTCGTCCGCGACTGGACCTAACGGTCAGGGGTCCTTTTACCTTTACCTTTATGTACGAAAGAGAGGCACCAGCAAGCTTGGGGGGGGGGGAAGATTTTGATTTCCAGCAACTGGTATTCAGAGACAGACGGCCTCCAGCAGTGGTGGTAGAATGTAATCATTCTGGCCAGTAGTTACTGATAGCCCTGTCCTCCATGAATTTGCCTAATCCTCTTTTAAATCCAGGTTGCTGCCTGTCTCACCACCTCCCATAGGAGAGGACTCCATAATTCAACGACTGCGCTGTGTGAAGGGTTCCTATCCTTCTTCCAGCCTTCCTATAGGCATATGGCTGCCATTTTGAAAAACAGGATGCTTGACTAGATTGGTTTCTGGCCTCATCTAGCAGCAAGCCTCTTCCTATGCTTATGTTCTTAGGTAAGCCCTGCATGGAGAACTGATGTCATAACCCCAAAAGGTTCAAACTCCAAGAGACAAAAGTCAATCAGTTGAGTCAATTCATTGTTTAATTAACTCGAGCGGTATAACATGCTATGTCAAATACTCGAGGTTAAAGGAACGGTGAGTGTGTGTTTAAAATTTATAGGACGGATAGGCAAACATACGGCTAGGAATGTAACAATGTGCTTCAATATGTTCCAAATTCCACCTGCAATTTCATCTGGTGTTTTCCCACCATCTATTACACTACAATTTATTTATTTTGCAGTCTTTCTTCTGTTTTCCCGTCCGCTGATGCTGAAATATATGTGTATGTTTTTATGTATCTCACAGCACACAACAGAAACCCGTAACTCATCTATCAAGAGATATGTACAAATAAGCTGTGTGTTGCTTTTCAAAGTTAATGGATTTCAGAGGGGTGGGGCCCTGCTCCTCTTGTTTGCAGCAAAAGCAACAGAGAGCCTTGCGGCAACTTAAAAATAAAGCTAATTCCTATTGCCAAACCATCTATGGGTGCGATCGTAACAATGTCTATTCAGAAGTAAGTCCCATTAAATTCAATGGGTTTTAGTCACATGTAAGTGGGACTAGGATTATTGACGTTCTTGCAATCTTGATTTCACAGTTCAGCATAAACTTTTCATCCTATCTCACTTCCCTCACTCAGACATCAGGGTGGTACAATGTAGAGCACCCTCTTGATATTATATCCTTGTGTCCTGGCCTTGTATAAATTACTTCTGCAACTAACTCAACTACATATAAATATCCTCCTCTTTTTTTAATCCTAACATTCTAATTTTTAATGCCTGTTTTATTCCGAATATAGCCATCTGTGTGTGTCTGTTGAAACATTACACTCAAACTAATCTGAATGTGAAAGGTACAATAATGAACAATGCATTCCACTGGTTTTAAAAATTCACAGTAGGAAGCAAATTAAGCCTGCAGTCCTAACCCCAATTACGTGGGGGAAAAGTTTTTTGTTGTTGTTATTAATAAAAATTGGGAGTTGAAAAGCCTTGCCAGGCTCGCAAAGATCGACCAGTAGACCTTGATCTATCTTCTGCCCTCTCCCGATCTATAGTATCCATAGTGAGAATATTGATATATGCAGAATGAGAAACTTTCCTTTCAATGTCTGAGGACCTACAGCAAATGTTGCCTTTCAGTATGTGACAAAAATCTCCCAATTTGGGCAAAAAGGAAAACCATTCTTACCGAATCATCAGAACTGACTCCTCCACAATGAACACCTGTATTCATTTTCCTACATTCAGCATAAAAAGTACAATCCATCAGAAAAAGCTGCCTTAGTTCCTTCCTGCAGCCAATCGGAAGCCGTGCTTTGGTTTCTGAACGTTTTGGAAGCTGAACGGACTTCCAGAACAGATTCTGTTCAGGTTCCAAGGTACGACTGTACTTGCTTTGTTGCTGAATAATTGATTTTTTTTTAATCCAGTTTCTTCCTCTCTCTTCCCCTCTCCTTGCACACACATAAGCACACACATGCACACACACACAGACGGAGAGGGAGAGCATTTGCCTAATAACAGAGAGTGAACCAGGGGGTATGGAGGAGAGAGCCCTGAAACAGCCAGATGGTCAAAAAACCTGGCCCAAATGTTCCAAAATCTGGCATGCCTTCGACGAGCTCAGCTTGCAGCACATGGGTTCGTTTTCCCTCTGCCTTTGCTTGCTTCAGCTTCAGGGCTCTCCTTTATTTATTTCATTATTTTTATCTGTGCACTTAAAATATTTATGAACAGCACTTTCCTATAAAGTATCACAGACCAAAACACATGCTATCGCAATGAAACATCAAAAGGACTAGTTGGCAAGGAATCTCGGATTCGAAAGGGCTGCATGAATAATACAGTTTTCAGAACAAGGAGGGATCACTCCTGCCAAACAGCGGTGGACTGTGGGTTCTCAAATTCCAGCGGCGCCCCCTGCAGTGGCGCTACCCTAAAATTGCCTCTGCTGCCAATGTTCTATTGGCAAGGAGTTCCGCAGGGCAGGGATAGCCACACTAAAGGTTTGGCCCCCGATAAAGGCCTGCGGAGCCTGTGGGGCATGTAGGATACCCACAGTGCCCCATCAAAAGACATCAGCAGTTGACGTGGAACAAATCACAGCCTTTCTTCAAAACTTGCACTCATCCAAATGTACGACGCTACACTTTGGACAAGCGCTGTGTGCAAAAATGCACCTCTTAATGCAAAGTGTCCATAAGAATGCAGATGTTAGCAAAAATAAGTAAGTACAAAAATGTGTTCTATTGGGGGAAATTGCTTTGCAAAAAAATGTGTACATTAGGTAAAACTGTATTGTATTGCATGTATAATCATACCTTGGAAGTCGAATGGAATCTGTTCCGGAAGTCTGTTCGACTTCCAAAACGTTCAGAAACCAAAGTGCGGCTTCTGCAGCCTATCAGAAGCTGCGGAAGCCCCATCGGACATTTGGCTTCCAAAAATATTTCGGAAACTGGAACACTCACTTCTGGGTTTCGATCATTTGGGAGCCAAACCTTTTGGAAACTACAGTATTTTTCGCTCTATAAGAAGCACCAGACCACAAGACGCACCTAGTTTTTGGAGGAGGAAAACAAGAAAAAAAAATTATGAATCTCAGAAGCCAGAACAGCAAGAGGGATCACTGCGCAGTGAAAGCAGCAATCCCTCTTGCTGTTCTGGCTTCTGGGATAGCTGTGCAGCCTGCATTTGCTCCATAAGACTCACACACATTTCCCTTTACTTTTTAGGAGGGAAAAATTGAGCCGGTAAGTTGTTCGAAAACCAAGGTACAATTGTATTAGGAGAAATTTGCACAACAGTGCTGATTAATTTTCGCGAGGAAGTTTGGATTTATTTATTTTTTGAAAACTGATTTAGACAATATCAGAAAGTGTGAAAAACTGGATATATTCACCCATCCATTTCACTGAAATTTGCAACCTAATTCAACGGTCTGCCCTATGAAAAGAGATTCGACTGAGCTGTTCTGGCCTTCTGAACTTTCCTCCCTTAGCTGCACTTTTGCTGAGCTGCTGTTAAAGCAATATGGGTTTTTAATATCATCCTGACGGGGATGTGGAATAATGCTTCTACACCTAAGGGATCTGTCAGCATTTTCAGAGGTTCATAATGGACATTAAACCTCCCTTACTGGGGAGGGTGGAGAAGGTCACCCTTTATTTATAATCGCAGGCACCAGACACACAGAGGTGCTGAACGACTCTTACATCTGGCAAACCCAAATCTCAGCGGAGCCCACTGAGAATATCGCCCAGTCCAAGGTGCCTGAATTTAAGCACAAGGGGCAAGAGAATGAATATGGATTTGGGGCAGATCTTGTAACCCATGGCCTGCTAGCATTTTCTGTGCTTTCGGGAACAGGAAGTGAAATCTTCTTTTCCGAAAGGGAAGGTAACTACAGTGGTACCTCGCAAGATGAATGCCTCGCAAAACAAAAAACTCGCTAGACGAAAGGGTTTTTTGAGCTGCTTCGCAAGACGATTTTCCCTATGGGCATGCTTCGCAAGACGGAAACGTCATGCAAGTTTGTTTCCTTTTTCTTAACACCGTTAATACAGTTGCGACTTGACTTCGAGGAGCAACTCATAGAACGCGGTGTGGTAGCCTTTTTTGAGGTTTTTAAAGACTTTGGCGATTTTTGAAGCTTTTCCAAAACTTTCCCGACACCGTGCTTCGCAAGACGAAAAAAATCGCAAGACGACAAAACTCGCGGAACGAATTAATTTCGTCTTGCGAGGCACCACTGTACATTGAGTAAGTCAGGATCATCTCATCAAAGTTTATGATAACACATGGCTGTTTGGGGGTGCCAAAGGACTGCTCTCCCCACACACTGACATCACAAGAGGGGACCTGATCCAGAATGGTAGCCCTCTGACTTAGCGGTACCATGTCAGGGCACAAACAGGGGTGGGGGGAAAGTTCAAGTAAGATCAAATGCTTCTCTGTCTGCCTATCTCCCTGGGCCCCATTCCCTGAACAGTGTTACACCAGCGATCAGAATATAGTGGTACCTTGGGTTAAGAACTTAATTGGTTCTGGAGGTCTGTTCTTAACCTGAAGCACCACTTTAGCTAATGGGGCCTCCTGCTGCCGCTGCGCAATTTCTGTTCTCATCCTGAAGCAAAGTTCTTAACCCGAGGTACTATTTCTGGGTTAGCAGAGTATGTAACCTGAAGCGTCTGTAACCTGAAGCGTCTGTAACCCGAGGCACCACTGTACTCGTCTAGACTTCACTCTGAAACAAATGATTCTAAGAGACAAGTCTACAGAATCTCGGTTTTTGAAGCTCATAAGGTGCTTACAAAAAGCAGCGCCTGTTCCGTGGCGAGCCCCTTCTCTATGGTACCAAACAGTGTCCGAGAAAGCTTGCCAATTGTCTTTTAAGAAAAATACATACGTGTGTGTGTGTGTGTGTGTGTACCTGTTACTTAAAAGTTGTAGACCACAGGCAACAAACATTCATGTGTGAATCTGCCCCAAGTGAAAGTAAGGGTGTAAGAACAGTCCTGCTGGATTATATCAAAGGCCATCTAGTACAGCAACTTCTTCCATAGAGGTGCCAAACAGATACCTATGGTATAAGCTCCAAAGCAGAACAGGAATGCAGTACCCCTCTCCTGCTGTTGAGGGAGCTGGGCATGTTTAGCCTGGAAAAGAGGAGGCTGAGAGGACATATGATAGCCATCTTCAAATATCTCAAGGGTTGTCACGTGGAAGATGGAGCAGGATTGTTTTCTCCTGCACTGAAGGTTAGGACTTGAATCAATAAGTTACAAGGAAGGAGATTTCGACACAACATCAGGAAGAACTTTCTGACACTAAGAGCTGTTCAACAGTGGAACAGAATCCATTGGAGGTTGCGGACTCTCCATTGGAGGTTAAAAAGCAGAGACATCACCTTGCCAACAAAGGTCCATATAGTTAAAGCTATGGTTTTCCCAGTAGTGATGTATGGAAGTGAGAGCTGGACCATAAAGAAGGTTGATTGCCTAGGAATGGATGCTTTTGAATTCTGGTGCTGGAGGAGACTCTTGAGAGTCCCATGGACTGCAAGAAGATCAAACTGATCCATTCTGAAGGAAATCAGCCCTGAGTGCTCACTGGAAGGACAGATGCTGAAGCTAAGGCTCCAATACTTTGGCCACCTCATGAGAAGAGAAGACTCCCTGGAAGAGACCCTGATGTTGGGAAAGATGGAGGGCACAAGGAGAAGGGGACGACAGAGGACGAGATGGTTGGACAGTGTTCTTGAAGCTACCAGCATGAGTTTGACCAAACTGCGGGAGGCAGTGGAAGACAGGAGTGCCTGGTGTCCATGGGGTCATGAAGAGTCGGACATGACTAAACGATTAAACAACAAAGTAGAGGTTGGATTGCCACCTGTCATGGGTGCTTTAGCTGAGATTTCTGCATTGCAGGGGGTGACCTTTGGGGCCCCTTCCAACTCTACAGTTCTGTGATTCTATGAGTCTGGAAGTAACTGGATGTGTTATTGAATGATGGCATGCATGCACCAGCCAGCTCTCAACCCGCAAACTGAATTGGAGATCTTAATTAGAGTGAAGCTCTGTGGGGCAGCAATCCTTGGCATCTCCTGTTAAAAAGCACCTGGAAAGGCAAAAGTCACAGGTTCAGTCCCTGGCATCTCCAGGAAGGACTGGGAAAGACACCTGCCTGAAACTCTGAAGAGCTGCTGCCAGCCAGTGTAGACAATACTAGGCTATTTGAACGGGCAGTTTGACTTTGCACAGGACAGATTCATATGTCGACTCTTGTCTCCTGTATCTAATGCAAAGGCTATTTAATCTGCTGGATGACACTGCTTTTCATTATAGCTAAACAAATGAACAAACAAACACTTTAAACTGCCAGCCTATCCATTAAAGTGAGAGTATCGGCATTAATCTGCAAACCAGCCATCTCTTGTTAAAAGCAATCCACTCTGAGAAACCATATATTTTCTCCTACTTGTGCAGCTGCCTCCAGATTCTCAAAGCCACAGCTAATTGGAAGGCCTTGCACCGCAATGTTGTTGGCTGATCTGCACCCTTTTAACAAGCCTCACCTCCATGCCACCCCGCGCAGCAATTTGCGTTAAATGGAGAAATAAATAACTATGGAAAGCAAAGCACAATGCGGCTGATTACGGTTTGGCATGCCCAACTTGCATTTTCATGGATGGGTTGTGCAGACGATTCCTGGTGGTTCTGAGGCTGTCACCATGGACAGGAGAATGGCCACCCCTCTCCCCATTATTATTTCATCTTGTGGCCTCGTCCCTTGAACATCGTGCGTGCGTTTGATAGGGGTGGCTCCTGGCACAACCAGCACTGACTTCTCTGTCACCTAGTTCTTCCTTCTTGTAATACCATCAGGAATGCAGGCGGATCACGCACACTCAGCAGCGCTCCTCCAAACAGCTGGCCTGCAGCTGAACTACTTTGCAAGGGGAGTCATGAGCCCCTTTCAAAGGGCTGCCTTGCAGAGAGCTTTGCAAAAGCACTTTTTTTGTGGGCATGTTGCAAAGCACCCTGCAAGACCCCTGTGGTCAGAAAAGGGCATCATTGTCACATGGGATGATAGGCAGGCAAGTGTCTCCACCCACCTGTCAAATTTGGACTAGGGATAAATCAAATCAAATTTTATTAAACGGTCACAGACCAGATTAACTCGTACAGCTAGTCAGCGAAGCATAACACCGGAAAAAACAAAGAACAGTTCCAATACAGATTAGGCCATAACAGCAATATAAAATTAGACAACATATATAAAATTAAGTATTTGCCTTTGCCTGCATATTGACATTGGAAAGCTCTTGTTTCCTACGCCTAATAGCGGCTACACAAAATTTGGCCACATTGATCGTAATTTCGGGGACCTTATCTTCTATCAAGGTTCACATACGTTGGAGTTCTGGTTCATTTTTACGCTTTTGTAGAACTGGGGCAATAAAGGTCAGGCGTAGATCCTCGTAGTAACTAGAGTGCAGCAATACATGCAGGCTTGTTTCCACTTCCGATGAGCCACATGGGCAAACGCGTGACGCATATGGTTTGCCCTCATATCTGCCTAGCAACAGGGCAGAGGGCAGAACGTTAAATCTGGCCAGGGTAAAGGAGTGTCTGTACTTAGATATTTGTAAATCAGCCAGATAATTTGCGGGTGAGAACCCTCTCCCAAAGTCTCTAATTGTGGCATGTTTGTCCATTTTGCCCATGTGGCATTGCAGCTCTATGTCCCTAATGCGTTGAAGCACTTGACTTCTGGCTCTCTCATATCCTGCCGCTATCAAGATTTGCGGGGAGAATCCACTAGGGATAAAGGAGATCAACAATATGGTTCACTGGCCAGATCAAGACAGTGTCTGCTGTCTCCACTCCTCAATATGCCACAGAGAAGGAAGACTGGATATCGAAGCTCCCATCCCATAGGTAGAATGCAACATCAGGGCCTATATTATGCCTCGAGGGCAGCTGCTATGAACTTTACTGATCACCCAGGCTGTCTGGTTCCCTTTCTGACATGTAATGCAAAACACAGAGATTCTAAGACCCTGAGTCCCTCCCCGCTCACATCATGATTTATAATTGGATTAAGTTTTAACACCTCTGAGGATTGCTTCATTTAGTCTTAAAGTTCTGCATTGCCGAATGTGGCAATATGGCTTGTTGTTTGCCTAATTATGCTGTTGCTAAGGGATGACTTTTGGAACACTTTTAGATTCTTGCTGGCTCTGTACATTGTGCAGCGGCTGCTTCTGAAACATGCAGAAAATAGATCTGAACTTATTTTTCATTTGTAGAATCACGTTCAGCCTGCGTTCCTTGCGTGATCAATACATTTAAATGGCATAGTGAGACATCTCCAAGGAATAAAAACATCCTGCCTATCATTTCTGACCACCACATATATTCATTCTAAAGATGCCTGACCTTTACACTTCCATGGGGGCTACAGTCTTGGACTGAGTCTTGAACTGAGAAAGCAAAAAGACCCCGTGGAATGAGGCGTTGGGATTCTGGACTGTACAATATTAGGCTTCTAGTGAGTGCATGTGGTGATCCTTTTGAATACTCCCCACACCTACTAATCAAGCATATCAGGGAGCAAGCTATGACAAACCATTTCCCCAGAGAAGCTGCTTTTCTACATGCAGGGAGGTTGTTTTTGTTTTTCTAACGGAGAGGGTAGCATTTAAAATATGCACCCCAACTTCTGCGGTACTAAGGTGCCTTAACATACTCATTAGTTTGCAGGAGCCAAGCACACACAATAACTTTAAAGGTAAAGGGACCCCTGATCATCAGATCCAGTCGTGGCTGACTCTGGGGTTGTGGTGCTCATCTTGCTTTATTGGCCGAGGGAGCTGGCGTACATCTTCCGGACCATGTGGCCAGCATGACTAAGCCGCTTCTGGCAAACCAGAGCAGTGCACGGAAATGCCATTTACCTTCCCGCTGGAGTGGTACCTATTTATCTACTTGCACTTTGACATGCTTTTGAACTGCTAGGTTGGCAGGAGCAGGGACCGAGCAATGGGAGCTCACTCCGTTGCGGGGATTCAAACCGCTGACCTTCTGATTGGCAAGTCCTAGGCTCTGTCTTAGGCAAGTCCCTACACAATAACTTTAGGTTTCTGCAATTAAAGTGGGTGCAATTGCTCTGCCGCCCTAGCATTAAAAATCCACTTGAAAAAGGAATCTGACTTTTTGCAGTTTAGAAGGCGCAGGGAGAAAGTGCACTGAAAAGTGTGGGATGAACAAATGGCTAATGGGAAGTTGTTTAAATCTCCCCCAAAAGCAAATCAGGGTGAATGCAGGAAGAATGATCAATAGAAATGCACAATAAAGACAGGATATAATTTAACCTCTGCATAAACTTCATGCCTGCAAAACAGGACAAATGCTCAGTAAATAGGGCATCTGGAGAAGTCCAATTTCTGCAACTCCCTCTCAGAATGTCTCAGATGTTCCTCCCAAGAAAGAGTAGTAAAATCTAGATTCTAACCATCACTTAGCAGAGATTCACTGAGCCTGGCAACAGGAAGGATGTTGAAGAATTCAGATAAAAATGGAAAAGGAAGTGGAAACTGCAGCAGTTTGTTTGCTCATCTATCGTCAGGAATGGAAGTCATACAAATAAAACTGGGATTTGTTCATGTTGTTGCTGGACTAGTTTTTTTTTTATGTCCACAAAAAACTTGTAATCAATTACCTTTTAAAAATTGTTTTGATGTTCCCTTTGCATTGAAATGAATGTAATTTGTGAAAGTTAGATGAACAGTTACGTAACTCACGTAAAACAGCAGTCAGAGAGACAAATTACGTAGCATTTGGGGGAAACCAAAGTGCAGCAAAATGGAAACGGTGCTAACTGTGACAAATATGGGTTGGAATGGCAATTGCTGCCTTCTTACAACCCTTGGCAATAGGTGTGCTCCTCTAATGCAGCTTCCTGCATGCATGCATGTGCACACACATGATGCATTATGAGGGAGCAGGATCAAACCCACCGTCCATTCTCCCAACATCACCATGTCTGCTGTCTGTAGACAGCAGCTTCCCATTAGGCATTACTGAGAAAGCCCCATGTAGCGTTCCACCTACAAATGGAAACCCTGAGCCCCATGTGCCGGTGCTAGAGAATGTGTCTGGTGGGTGCAATTCTGCTTTCCTCTCACCCATTCACTGAACACATGGGAACATAGGAAGCTGCATGACACCAAGTCAGACGCACTGGCCCATCTAGCTCTGAAGGAGCGTCTCCACCTCCATCGTTCTGCCCGGACGCTGAGGTCCAGCACCGAGGGCCTTCTGGCAGTTCCCTCACTGCGAGAAGCCAAGTTACAGGGAACCAGGCAGAGGGCCTTCTCGGTAGTGGCACCCGCCCTGTGGAACACCCTCCCACCAGATGTCAAAGAGAAGAACTACCAGACCTTTTGAAGACATCTGAAGGCAGCCCTGTTTAGGGAAGCTTTTGATGTTTGATGTATTACAGTATTTTAATATTTTTTGGAAGCCGCCCAGAGTGGCTGGGATATAAATAAATTATTATTATTATTATTATTATTATTATTATTATTATTATTATTTTTATTATTCTACTCTGACTGGCAGGGCTTCTGACAATCAACATTCCCTACCTGAACATGCCCAGGATTGAACATGCCCCAGGATTGAACATGCCCAGGATTGAACCTGCATGGAAAGCAAGCACTCTACCACTGAGCTATAGGAACAGTGGTTTAACAGGAGACATTACAGCCTCTGCATCAGCACCATAAGCATCTCCATTTAGCGCCAACGAAGAAACACTGGAAGCTGCTGGTTACTGAATCAGGCCACTGGTTCACCTAGTTCAGTATGATGTACGTACAATAACTAGCAGCGACTCTCCAGCATTTTTGACAGGACTTCTCTACCCGGAGATACTGGCGACTGAAACTAGGAAATCCTGTGTGCTAATCAGATGCTCTACCACTGAGCTATGTCTGTTATATTTTGGGGAGGTGTCATGCAAAAACCACATGCTTTCCCTTCACGTATAAAGCTCGAGGGCTTCAGGGCTAAAAATGTGCTCTTTCAAGTGCACGGGGTCCTCAGCATTCGACGCGGAAAGCCAGCGCATTTCGCATGTGCTATGAATAGCAACCTTGCAGATGTGCACAGAAGTAGACTTTTTAAAGCATTGGGGAAACTGCCAAGGCTTTGCCCCACTCTTTTCAGTTTTCCTGGAGAGAAGTGCAGGAGGCAGTCAAGGTAATGGAAGTGGGGACAAAACCAAGGTTTCTTAGCCTGGTTTTAATTCAATGTTGACCACCAGCAGGGTAGCACAGGGAGCTGCCTTGCACTGAGTTGGACCACTGGTCCATCTAACCCAGTATTGTCTACACTGACTGGCAGAAGCTCTCTAGAGCTGCAGACCTGGAGATTTCCCCCGCTCTACTTGGAGAAACTGGGAGCTGAACCTGGGACGTTCTGGCTGGAAGAGTATGGCAGCATTTAAAGCTGAAAAGGTGTGATTTGTTTGATGGTGGTTGATGCACGCTGATCGATACCAGAGTAGCTGTAAGCCCCTTTCAAAAGCGCATGGGATTTCAGCCACAACATGCCCAGAATCTCCCATGCCAGCCGTTGTCAAATGCAGTGGGTGCCACAGCATGCCAGACTGGAAGGAACAAATGCTAGCGCCCTCCAAAATGACAAAATGCATTTGGGCCATCTGTTTCAGTATAATTCTGGCAGTTTACTACTGAAGCAGAGTGCCACCTCCAACGTTTCTGGACTGCATTTCAGCGGATCAGTTTATAGGCTCATAACCCACTGCAAAAAAGGGAAAAGGGCAAGTCATCCGTCCCCAAAACAATGACCACAATAAGAGCACAGAATGGCATCAGGCAACATTGGTCCATGTAAGCTCAGCATCGTCTCCCATGACTGGCTGCAGCTCGCTAGGGTTTCAGATGGGAGCTCTACCTGGAGATACCCAGGATTGAACCTTCCTGATGCAAAGCAGATACTCTGCTACTGAACTAGGGCTCTTCCATCTTCCATTAAATGGGGGAGAGCCTTCACAGTGGTAGCGCCCTAGGTTTGGACCAATTTTCTTCAAGACAAGCAAGCCATGCTAGCTTAAGTCAAGCACAGAAAAATCTTGTCCCTGCAGTTTTAGTTTTAACGTTACACAACGAAACCTTGCAGGAAACTCTGACCTCCTAGGAGAACAGCTCTAGTTGATGGTTCCTGCCAGCCAGCCATGCCCTCCTCTGGGGTACTATACACCCTATGGAGCTCAAGCAGTTAGAGGGTATGATGCTATATTGCACATCCGGCCGCGAAGCATCTGACACTGATTTAAGCTCATGCGACGTTATGGAATATGCACCAACATTCCAACTTTTCCGGAAGCGAGCCTGTAAGCTTCTAATAGTGATTTGACAAAGTTCGAATCTGGTTTTATGTTTAGAAAAGTGAGGCGGAAGTCCGATGCTCACCTAGAAGAAAGCTGCATTCAACTCAGCGGGGCTTACTTCTGAGTAGACGTGTACAGGATTGCACTGTGTATCTGAGAGAGGGGATTATCTGCTCCAGAGTTCATCAAATGTCTCTGACTAAGAGTCCTGAGCCAAGATTTCCCAGGCTTATGTCCATTACTATCATTTGAACCACGCTAACTTAGTTATACAGCTCACTAGTTGCCAGACCGCCCCAACAGTCCTCTGCTGAGCGCCTTCATTTGTTTATTCCCCCAGCTGCAGTGTGCATATTTTTATGGTTCGTTTCCCCAGCATCGCTTATAATGGTACCCATGGTGATAAGCACAATGCAAATACTCTGACAGATGGATGTAGTTGCAGAGTCTGCAGAAAGAATGGGAGAGGGGTTCGTAGACTTTCAGGCTTACTATTTCTGGGGGGGAAACGATCTGATATTGAAAGGATGTTTTCAGATGAACAAGAAATATTCTAGTATGCATATAAATATAAGAACACAAGACGAGCCCTGCTGGATCAGGGCCAAAGCCTATACAGTCCAACATCCTGATTTCCACAGTGGCCAACCAGATGACTATGGGAAGCTCATGACATAGATCCATTGGGAGCTGCTTTATGCAGAGTGAGAGCCATTGGACCATTTACTGTAGCTCAGTGTTTTCTACACTGGCTGCCAGAGGCTCTCCCTTACCTGGAAGCGCAAGGGATTGTGCTGGGGATTGAACCTGGGTGACATTCTTCGTGCAAAGGATGTATACTCTTGCAGGCAAGACATCTGCTCTAGCTGTGACCCTCTCAAAGACCTGAGGGCAATAACCATTTCCCACTTTGGTCCCTAGCATGGATATTCAGAAGCAAGGTGCCTCTCATCCTGGATGCAGTATGGCTCACCTTATCCTACAGAGATTTGCCTAACACCCTTTGAAAGCTCTCTTAATTTCTTAATAAGAAATGTTGGATAGCTTAGTTGGTTAGAGCACGGTGCTGACAACACCAAGGTTGCAGGTTCAATTCCGAAGAAGAAGAAGAAGAAGAAGAAGAAGAGGAAGAGTTTGGATTTGATATCCCGCTTTATCACTACCCGAAGGAGTCTCAAAGCGGCTCACATTCTCCTTTCCCTTCCTCCCCCACAACAAAAACTCTGTGAGGTAAGTGGGGCTGAGAGACTTCAGAGAAGTGTGACTGGCCCAAGGTCACCCAGCAGCTGCATGTGGAGGAGCAGGGAATCGAACCCGGTTCACCAGATTATGAGTCCACTGCTCTTAACCACTACACCACACTGGCTCAGTGTGGTGCAGGGACAGCTGCATGTTCCTGCATTGCAGGGGGGTTGGACGAGATGACCCCCAGGGTCCCTTCCAACTCTGTGATTCTCTGAGATAAATTGGTGGCCCTCGGCACACCTTGTGGAAGCAAATTCAATACACTGTGTGAAGAATCATCTCCCTTCCTCCGTGCCGAATCTACCAGCTCCCAGCTTCACTGGGATGGTCTTATTGGGTTCCAGTGACGGGGAGAAGAACTTCCATCTCTCCACCACACCACACCTAATTTTATACATCTCTGTCTTGACCTTCCTCCATTACTCACTCCCTTTTCCTCCTGATCAATTTGGGCTGCTCTTTTCTGCACACCACCCAACTCTACAATATCCTGTTTGAGATGAAGCAATCGAAAAAGAGGGAGGCACGTGAAAATGGCATCAGGGATGCTACACCTAGACATTTCCTTCCCACCCCACAACGATCTCCATAGGGTCATCTGTCACAAGTGCCCTGTGGAAAAAAATCCTGATAAATACTCAACGTTCGAATATGGCTACTTTGCTTCCTTAACAGATCTTTTGTTACTTGGAAGGATTTCTGTCCTGATAGACAGGGTAGCAACAAACCACAGCAACAGCAACAGCAAATTTGTAAAAAAAAGATCTTACAATACTGGCAGTTTTATTCAATCCCTTTTCTAATTATCCTGAATGTGAAATTTGCCTTTTTCACAGCTCCCAGGCACCGGATTGACATTTTCAATGCTGAGCCTCAATATACTCTTTGCTGGTCAGTCACTTGCCAGCAGAGATGCCCCCCCCCAAAAAAGTGTTCATGAATTCATCAATTCAATACATTTATATTCTGCCCTTCCTCCGAAAAGAACCCAGGGAGAAAGGCAATAAAGGAAATAAAACATATTTAAAACAATTCCAGTACAGAGACAGACTGGGGAAGATTTCTACTTAGAAGGCTTGTTTCAAGACAGTAGGCACCACAAAGGCAAACAAGATGGTGCCGGTCTAATATTTAATGGGAGGAGAGTTCCAAAGCTATATGTGAAGCTAGGGGTGTTTGCTGCTGCTGTTGTCCCAATGGACATCGCTATACCCTCGCATTTGCCAAAGTCTCCGTTCACCGAGCTCGGAGAGATCATGTTGGAGCTCTCCACAATCCAGTTTTGTTTCCACCAACCTGGATAGTGGCAGAGCACATGTTTCAATCTGTGGGATCTTCACTTGGGGTGGGGGTGAGGAGCTCGACTTGGAAAAACCTCTGTCCGAGGCCTTAGGAGGAGTAGACAGTGGATGGAAATAGGGAGCGACTATGAGCAGCTTTCTATTTCAGCGCATGGTAGATGGAAGGGCGGAAGATCATTTAAAAGTTGTGCATTGCCAGATAAGCAGGTGTGTTTGTGTGGAGTGGGGTCAGTGGAACCCAGAACTGCTGGCATTAATTGTAGACATCTGCCAGAGAGGGAAAACATGTGCAATTCCACCCACCCCGCTCTTTCCCACAAATTAGCTCAATTTGATTTTCAGGAGACAATGAGGAGCAGTGTACTTCGTTGCTAAAAATATCCTCATCCCTTCGCCCTCCCACTTGGGGTCTTCCCAAAGGAAAGTGTATCTTTGCCCTTCTTCCCTTCCAAGGAGAAAGACCCCCCTCCCCTTTTCCAAAATATCCGCTTAAAAAAGGCTCAGATATATAATCTGTTAAAGACGCTTAGCATTTAAATTGCAGGTTGGGGTGTTAAAAGTACTTTGTTTTCACGACCCTCCCAGAAATCCCTACAAAACAACCCTGTAAGGTCTTCTTACCATCCCTGACTGCAGGGAAGAAGGTTGAGACTGGGAGAAACCTGCATATTTAGGGCTAAGAACAATGCTGCTAAATCTTAACACAAAGGCTACCAAGTGAGTTGGTGGCCTTGGTAAGATACGAACTGGGCACTTGGTGGTTCGCTGCTTGGCCTCTTAGCCACTGTGCTACAGTAGCACGTGGCAGCAGCCTGTGCAAAGGCAGTGGCGAGGAACAAGGCAAATCCTAGCAGCGATCAGTGAAGCCTTGCAGACCACCATCCAGAAAAGTATTACGGTAAGCCACCAGGTGTTGTTCTTCCAAGTGTCTTGGATCCCAGAGACTGATCCATGCTGAGCTGCCTTTGATGACAAGCAAATATGTCTATACTGTATGTGTATGATGAAACACACACACAAACACACGAAATGAAATAGATAAATAGAGGGATATGAAAAATGCTTTAGAGTTCTTTCAAGTAAAACTAAGAAATGATGGACTTATTGATCTTGCAGAGCTCCCAGGGGGAGGATCTGGTGTAAATTAATTGCGCTCTCTCCCCCCCCCCTACTTGAAGTACAGGTCAACACAAAGCAAGGAGCAATGAAAGCAATGAATAACTGCCTGTTGTTTACTTAAATAAATAATCAACAACAGCATGCAGCAACAGGGGGATCAGAGTCTATAGGCGCTTTCTTCCCCAATGTCATTTTCATCCAAGATTTGGGGTGTACACATCATTCATTTCAATCTAGAAAATCCACGGATCTTGTGCCACACTGAAGATTAAACACGTTTACTGTGGCACAAGCTTTTCTGAGCTCCTTCATCATCCTCTGCACAAAGTGATAGATACTTAGGTGCTAGGGGGGTACATCTGTATGTTACAGTGGTGAAAGTTCACATTTACACCAGCTGCCAATCTCAAGATGAATTTCATGTCTGTCTAAAACTAGATTACGTATTTCCCTCACTTTGCTGGACACCCAGCCTGTGGAAGCTGACAATCCCATTTGGCGACAGTCAACACTCACTGCTGCATCTCTGCATTTCCAGACTTTTAAAAAACGCTGCCTTGGGGAATGAGAGCATGCAAATGCAAATGTCAGCCTCCACCAAATTTGGGGTATTTACTGTAACACACGCACACAGGACAGGATGGTGGGGGAAGTACTGGACTCTGTTCCTTTCTTGCTGAATGACAGCAACAAAAGGTCCCCTTTTGGAATTCATTTGAACCTGTCTTTTAGCATAGAGCAGTGAAACTGGTTATTCCCCCCAAAAAACCAACCCTTAGCATGCAAGTCTCTCCCAGCGTCTTGATGCAGGAAACACAAAATTATCCAGCTATCCAAGACTAAATGAGAATCAAAATGACACACAGATCAGAATTGCAGGAAATAGTGACAGAAACAAATTCTTCTCCCTCTCTCTTTCTCTCTCTCTCCCCCCCACTGTCTCTAGTTAACAAAAGCTACATCACTTTCTCCTCTTAGCGGCAAATGCAAACCATCCAAAAATCAGGGATGCTAGCCTCTGATTTAGCCTCAGTTGCATTCCCCAAGACTGGCGTACCAAAAAAGCCAGAAACTTAGATATTATGATTATTGGAGTGTCTTTTTGGGGGGAGATGGGAGTGTTGCAAAATTTTGGTGAAGAATTCAGACATGCACTTCCCCCCCCTTCCTCTTCTCTCATGCCCCAAATCTGACACCAGGTCATAAAATGACAAGGCACAGAAATGATTCTAAGCCTCTGCCTGCACCGGTGACAACTACCTAGGTCAGAGGGACGCATTCAAAAGCAACGAGACAGATTTGCCGGCATTTGGGAGGAGAACTGAAGCCACATCACTCACCCAAAAGGCAGGTTTCGCTGGAACAAAAGCAGGGTGCTCCAGCTCTTTCAAGATCCCCCCTGTCAGCCGCTGAGTTCGCACTTGCCTTTATAATTAAGCCAAGCAGCTCTGCTCAGTCACTGAATCTGATGAATTATAAAACGGGTAGCTCCCAGACTCTCATATTTTACATCACAGAGGGAGGTCATTCAACGAGGCACACACACACACACACACACACAGCCTGTGTACATGTATTCGGTTATAACTCATCCCAATAAACACATTAGAGCTGGCAGCGGGGACTGTAATTGGTGCTTAGGATGCACAAGCGCAAGCCAATGGCAGGCTGCAGCAACCACCCTCTGCTCTGTGCAGCATCCTCAATTGTCACTCACAGCACCTTGTTAAGGTGGAACGGCCAAGTCTGCATTAAGGCCAGCAGGAGGGTCACGACAGGCATTTAGGGTGCCAGAAATAGGCCCAGCTGGGTCAGCACTAAACTCACTTATAAAGCAGGGGTCACCCTTGCTGTTCAAGTGTGCCGTGTGAACTACTTTGGGCACGCAATGTGGGGAAGCAGCACCCCCCTTGAAAGGGAGGGTGGTTTAAATTCAGTGGGCAATGGGCAAAATCACTGAGGTTCTTCTCAGTGTGGTATGATGGTTAAGAGCAGTGCTTCCCCCCCCCCAAAAAAATGTTTAGGTGTACTCTCATTTTCCTAGTTACATTTTAATGCATTTTAAATCTTTGTTGGAAGCCGCCCAGAGTGGCTGGGGAAACCCAGCCAGATGGGCGGGGAACAAATAAAAATTATTATTATTATTATTATTATTATTATTATTATTATTATTATTATTACTATTACTATTATTATCAATTATTCCTACTCATATTGAAATGCTGCCCCTCAATGAGGCCAAACTTAGAGTCACAAAATGTTTAGGAGTATGCATATCCCTGCATTCCCCCCTGAAGGAGTCTCAAAGTGGCTAACATTCTCCTTTCCCTTCCTCCCCCACAACAAACACTCTGTGAGGTGAGTGAGGCTGAGAGACTTCAGAGTGCATGTGGAGGAGCAGGGAAGCGAACCCGGTTCACCAGATTACGAGTCTATCACTCTTAACCACTACACCACACTGGCTCTCGAAGAATAAGTAGTAGGAGTAGTATGGCTCGAGGTGGTGGTGATTCTGAGTTTCCCTCTCCACAATGTGGGGGAAAGCAGAATTTTTTTCTCCAATCCCAACAGAATGCACAGAGAGTTCTCCCCCCCCTCCCCCAAAGCCATTCCTGCTACTATCCCACAAACAGGGCCCTTTTAAGAATAAGGGAAGGGTCAAGGGAGAGTGGTTTGCCCTGCTCAGCATTATGGATTCCTGGACCGCAACTGTTGCCATTGTAAGAAGACTTGATGTCCCAATGGGAAGGCCACAAGCAAGACCTGAATGCAACAACTCTCTCTCTTCCTGCGGTTTCCAGGAACTGGTATTCCTAAACATACTGCCTCTTGGCAGGGAAGGACTAACAGAGCTAGTCAGTGTTTGTGGTCACCGTAGACACACCATAGACACACCATGTTTAGTCGGGGCCGTCTTTAGCATATGCAAAGATCCGCCCAGCGCCCCCAAATTTAGTTAATGAATGTTGTGAATGACAAGCGCCGCAGCTGGCATGGCGCATTTTTAATATATGAGCGCACAAAGTCAAAAGTCCTTAAGTGAAACAGTAGGTACACATTTTGTTAATACCTAGGTATATATGTATTTTGTTTTTCTAGCTTGATCAAAGTTATTTATTATTTCATAACAGGTAGATAGTTAAGCGCTTAGACGGCTTCAGCGGCGGGTGCCTGGTGCTCCCCAGAATTCGGTGCCCGGGTGCCCCGCACCCCTTGCACCTCTGGGTAAAGACTGCCCTGTGTCTAGTATTTCTATTGCAAGGACTGAGGGCAGGGAGAAAAAATGGAACAGTGGGAGGGGAGGAATCCAAGAGTGTACCACACATCACATCACGGCTCAGGGCTCAGGTGGGAATCACAGGTAAAGGTAAAGGGACCCCTGACCATTAGGTCCAGTCGTGGCCGACTCTGAGGTTGTGGTGCTCATCTCGCTTTATTGGCCGAGGGAGCCGGCGTCCAGCTTCCGCGTCATGTGGCCAGCATGACTAAGCCGCTTCTAGAGAACCAGAACAGCGCACAGAAACGCCGTTTACCTTACCACCAGAGCGGTACCTATTTATCTACTTGCACTTTGACGTGCTTTTGAACTGCTAGGTTGGCAGGAGCTGGGACCGAGCAACAGGAGCTCACCCCATTGTGGAGATTCAAACCGCTGACCTTCTGATCAGCAAATCCTAGGCTCTGTGGTTTAATCCACAGCGCCACCCACATTCCAAGGAATCACAGGACCTGGGGCCAAATGTGGACCCCAGAATGTTCTTTGTAATGGAATGTGGCCTTGGAATGTTTCCCCACTCCTTTTCCTGGGGAAAGGAAGTTTGGAGCTTGGAATGCTCACATCCCATTCAAAACGCCCAGGTTAAAAATGGAGTTAGTGTGGGACAAGCTTCTCACACTGTTAAAAGTGGGCAAGAAGGGACCAGAGTCATGCCCTGGATTTCCTTCCTTTATTATTTTTAGGCTCCCTTTTAAAGCCTAAAGGTCTCGCAAGGTGGCTTATATAAAACAGCCATGAGAAAATGCCCAGTCATGTTTCAATAAAAGAGCATGCTTAAAACAACAGCCTACAAGTTTGCAGGCCAGCGAGCATCATTACATAACTGATGAAAACAACTCGGAACAGCTTCAGGGCAGCAGCATTAAAAGTCTACAAAGAACACATCCCAAAATAAGTTGGATTATTATTGTTATTACCCATTTTAAAAGCTTGTACTGACAAGGCCATGTATTTGGGAGTTCCACAGACATGGGGCCACCCCCATGAAGGCCCTGTCTTTGGTGCCTGTCAGTCCAAATGATCTTAAAGTCAGGCCTATGAGGAGGAACTCTGTAGCTGATCTCAGGACCTAGGCAGGTTTATCTGGGTGAAGGCAGTTCATTTGACTCATCTCCAGCCTGATTTACAGTGGTACCTCGGGTTAAGTACTTAATTCGTTCCGGAGGTCTGTTCTTAACCAGAATCTGTTCTTAACCTGAAGCACCACTTTAGCTAATGGGGCCTCCTGCTGCCGCCGCACCGCCAGAGCCCGATTTCTGTTCTTATCCTGAAGCAAAGTTCTTAAACTGAAGCACTATTTCTAGGTTAGAGGAGTGTGTAACCTGAAGCGTATGTAACCTGAAGCGTATGTAACCCGAGGTACCACTGTACTCCAATTGTTCTTCTCAAAGCGGTGCTCTAAGAATGGGGGAAAGCTGGTTGGGGAAACAGAGGAAAAGGCAGGGAATATATCAGCATTCTTCCCTTGCTGTTTTCTGCAGCAGGGCTGAAGATGTGGCGGTGGACTCACCATTCTTAAAAACAAAAAAAAACCTGCTGGATAAGGCCAATGACCCATCAAGTCCAGCTTCCTGTTCTCACAGTGGCCAACAAGATGCCTGCAGGAAATCCTCATTCAGGAGAACACTCTCCCCTCCTATGGTTTCCAAAAACAGGTATTTAGAAGCCTT